>NW_010184153.1:19590-22499 GCF_000695765.1 Mesitornis unicolor
AAGCAGCAACTAAAAGTGTTTGAGTTCACAGAAAAGCAGAAAATATGCAAAATTGTCAGTCAATTGCATTAAGGTCCTGACATGTCTGCCTCAGTTACCATCTCTTTCCCCTCTTCATCAAAAGTATATCTATTTTTAAACTAAAGTATATAAACCCACCACTTAATTTTTTCCCTTTGGAATTGATCATCTTACTCAGAAAGATGTACTTAAGAAGTTCTTTGAATTTAATCTAACCACCTAATGTGAAGCAATAAACCCAGCACACTGAAGCAAACTCAAATACATACAGCTCTCACTTACCTCAGCATTGTAGAACTTCGTTTTCACGTCTAGTGGTTTAAGAACCTGAGTGAAATGAAAAAAGATCAACAATTGGTTTCTCAGACAACATCAGCATAAACTACATTTAAGAGCTAGGATCTTTACTGAAGTGTTATTTCATTTTTTGACCTTATACAGAACAGGTGTATAACAGAATATATGATACAAACAACTCAGCTAAAGCCTCACAATTTAGTGTACATACTTGCTACCTCGTATTTGCACGCTTGACTGCTTTGCTACTAAGCAGTTTTTTCAGACTGAAAATAAGTACTTCTCCACCCAAGTGCTGGTGTCATACAAAACTAGATAAATCCAGTCCACTAAGTAGATCTAAGTCTTTAAAATAACATTACATTCATCTTCTATCCTGAAGTAGTCTGCACTTGCTTGCATGAGCAAGAATGATGAAATATTTACAAATGCTTCAGTGTTCTGCAGGAAAAAAAAAAAGTTGCCGAGAGCTTCTGTAAAAATAAATGAAATAGAGAACTATTCATGTGATTAGCTAAAGCAACAAACCATTCCTAGGCTTCACTTCCTTCTTGAAAATGCAACTGTTACAAGAAATAAGAAGCCAAAAAAATAATCTTAATCACATGAGATTAAATCAGCAAGAGAATACAATTAGATTATATATAAGGTGATAGTAACCATTGGTTCTTAAGTGCTTAAATTTTGTGCATAAAGCCACTACAGTTAACACATTCAAATATGAAATGGATATACATTGATATAACTGAAAGAAATAATCTTCTATTATACCTGTAAGGAAACTAAATTATCTTGAGACATTTCCCTCTACACAGAGAAGCTTCTGTTTAAACAGGTGTACTGCATCCTGAGAGATCCCTAAAGTTCCATGCTGCAAACAAATTTTTAATGCTGAAAAATTCAGGATTAAAAAGCAGCCTTCAGAGATCTTTGCATTATAATAGGCATAATGTTAAAATCTTTCAAGTAATCATAACTATCTCTTTCTCTCCAGTCAGAAAAAAGGTCAAAATTTTAACATAGCTATTTGATAGTTAAGTGTTATTTTCTGCCAAATATTTTGCTTCAGTGAGCTTCTTGTTAATTTCCCTAAATGCTGATGTTTTCTTTCTCTTTCTGATAAACAAAGTCTTTTGGTGCATTCCAGTAAAAATCAAATAATTATTGAGGTTCACAAAGCACCCCCTCAAAACCAAACAACAACCAAACCTAAAAAGAATCATTCCTTTTCCATGTAAGCATAACAGTGTTAACTACTCAAACAAAACTTGGGAACAAAAAGGCACTATCGATCAGTATTAAACTACAGATAATGGTTGAAAAAGAAACTGGTTAAAACAAACTGTAAAACCAGTTCAACTTAAAAAGGTCCTAGAAAACATAACCTAGAAAGTTGGGAATCTATCAAAGAGCAAATGTTTTGTTTTAATAATAAAATAGCTGGTGGAACCTCAATCACTAGCAGCCATCAATTCCCACTGTTAAGACATGGTTCAGTTTTCTGTTACTTTTTTTAATTTGTTCTGAGATTTTTTCTAGTGATATCTTCATGTCAAATTTAAAAAATAACAAGGAAAATTGCTCAGTGAAGTGTTTTTTCTCATAATGAATCAGAGAGTATTTATAGAATGGTGTTAAAGTGTATATGTACTTTTTCAGAAGCTCTTTTTATGCTTCCTTCTCTGAAGGAAGAGCTTCAAATTTGACAGCTGGCCTTAGCTATTTTGACATTAAAGCTGCCTGTGTTGGATTCAGTTATAAAACACAGAAATTACAGTATGCATGTAGACCCCTGAAAAATGTACATAAATAAGTTTCTGTATCAAATCTAAAGGAGACTCTGGCAAGATTCTCTCTCTGCAGGCTCTGGCAAGAACAAGGGTAGGGAAGGGAGAGAAGATGAGAAATGGATGCCTGTAGATGTGTATGTTACTGATCAGAGAAAGCCAAGAGGGGACAGAAGGACAGAACACTGAACAAAGAATATGACGTAAAATAGGGAAATTGAAAGGAAACAGTTTCACAACGAGAGCAAGACAAAACACAGAAAGATGAAAATTAGCTTCAATAAAGATAAAGAAACAGTGCAGAGTTTGATAAGGAATGACTTTCCTTATGAATAATCTGGAAATATCTTTGACTAATCAATACTTGCTATTTCAAGACCCACAAGTACTAATAGCACTTGGGTATTCTTTGTAGTGCATGGCAATTTAGCCTTCCAAAGACTGAAATGCTTTTTTCTGAAATATCTAGATAGAATGCTAGAAAACAGCAAAATGAAATCACCTGCACCTTGCAAAAGATATAGGTCTCAATTATGTAATGCTCCTGTATTGCCAAACACCCTTCAGTAAAGCAAGTCGCTTAATCCTCTATTTTACTGGAAAGAGCCCACAATTACCCAGGCCTCAGTATACTTCTCTAAAGAAATAAACAACCATTAAATACACAGCTAAAATAGACTCTTTCCTGACGGAACCTGCCAGATAACAGTAATTTCCTCCTTTCTTCAGTTACTCTAATCTCAAGTCTTCAAATTTGTGCAGTGGAACAAAAGGTTTCAACTCTTTCAATTACCTCTGTGGATA
>NW_010184153.1:22513-31525 GCF_000695765.1 Mesitornis unicolor
GAGTTCTTTGCTTAGTTTCCATTAAAAAACAAACTGCTAAGCTCCTATTTAAAAAAGATTAAGCACACTGAAAGAATAATCAGAATTTTACAATCTAAACTCATAGGTTAGATGTATCAAAGTCAGAATGAACAATACTTGTTCCGTTTAAAAATAATCATAAAGCTGGCTGCTATAAAAAGGATTTTTAAAAGAGTAGAATTTTCTCTCTCAATAAATGAATAAAATTATAAGATGTAATATTTATTCTTTCTCAAATGTTTAACTCCATGGTAATAATCAGAATTTTACAATCTAAACTCATAGGTTAGATGTATCAAAGTCAGAATGAACAATACTTGTTCCGTTTAAAAATAATCATAAAGCTGGCTGCTATAAAAAGGATTTTTAAAAGAGTAGAATTTTCTCTCTCAATAAATGAATAAAATTATAAGATGTAATATTTATTCTTTCTCAAATGTTTAACTCCATGGTAATTAGAAACCACAAGTTCATGTGAAGTTTGAAGCAACAGCTTTTATCGGTTCACTTTTAAGTCAAACAGATTTTTAGTAAGAAGTGCTTTTGAAGTACCAAAAGTTTTTAAATGGGTTTTTCAGATTCACTCACTTATTAAAGGTAGAGTAGAATACTTTGTGCCATACCTGAAATTTGAAGAACTTTCTGAAGTACATCTTCTCCCCTGTCTGTGTAGTGTAACTTACTGCACAAACTAAGCTGAAAGAAACAATTTTTTAAAAAATAATTTTGAATTACTTTAAACATTGTGCCTGTATCAAAGCAGCAACAGAACAGCATGCATGTGCTGCAGGTTCATTTAATAATAATAAAAAAAAAAATCTAAAACCTTACATGTGTGTTCCTATCTCTTTTACTTCATGATGGATCACATCATCAATGCAACAGTCAGGTTTAAGTTCTGCCACTGCGGCACTAGAAGCTGAAAGGTTCAAGCGCTGAGAACTTGTCTGAAGATCAGCCTGGGGACACAAAAACAAAGCATTGGTTAGAAATGCAGCTGCTTAAAGCTATCTAAAGAAAAGTAATTTATGTTATAAAGTACTAGGTTTCACTAAGCATTTTGTACCCTACATGATTTTATACAAAAAATACAGCTAAAATACATTAAGATTATGTTTGTCAGAGCTAAAGACAAGTTCTAAAATATGTATAAACACTCCAACCCTTTAACGTGGAGCTTATAAAAAACTCTATTTACTTTTTGCACTGAGTTCCGCAACGACTTCTGGAATTTCTGTTCTCAATGTATAATTTGTTCAGCAGAAAATGCAAAAAAAGGATGCACCAGAAAAGAACTAATCTGAAATGTAAGCAAAATACAAGTCAATGCATATGTTACAGAGACTTGCTTTGATTACCTCATTGAAAATGAAAGTAACTCCAAATGAATGCAGCTCCAAACTTTTAGCTGTGGAAATTCTGCCAATTCTCCAGAGAAGCTTTATAACCATATTCTCTGGATACAACCCTGGTTTTTAATTTTAATCTTTAAAGGTTTGTATCATCATTTCTATTTTTATGTCTTACTGTTTCCTATTTCCAGGTATATTTTCTGGCTTGGAAAAAGTGACTGATATTTCCTAAAGTCTATATATTAGCATTAAACATACAAGAAAATGTCAGAAGACATACTCAACGTATCTTTTTTTATATATAAATCCAGTCAGTAAATGTATTGTCACATACCTTCACCAGTATGTCCTTGACAACCTGATTACTATCATTGTGCACACTAATATAACTGGAAAAAGTCTCTCCCAGAAATATATTTCTGTGGTAAAAAAAAAAAGTTTAGTAACAGTTATTAAAAAAAAAGAGAACATTCAGTAAAACCCCTTTATATTCTAATAAACACACATTTGTCAGAATAAATCCTAGAAGTATGTTGGCATTTTCACATACTTTAAATATCATCCTTTTAAGACAAGCAACTTCAGAAGAAAACAAGCAAATCAGAACTTTTATCTAGATTGAAATCCGAGGAGAATAAGAAGATGGCTTACAGTACCCACAAAAATCACTGTAGCATACTCTGTTAGTATAAGATGTTGTTTATAGTAGTGTATTACACTAGAAATTCACCTAAAGCTGCAAATTTATTTGAACTTTCAAACCTTACTACATTTAAAGTCAAGCTACAGACAAAGAACATCAGGCAACACACATTTATATATTATGTCACATTATAAATCAAGCCACAGATTATTTTTAAAACAATTTAATGTCTCATTACATACCAATGACTTTAAAAAAGAAATAAAAGTAATACACACATTATCACTAAATGAATCCTAAACCTTGCATTTTACAGCTACAATCATTCATTCTTACCCAAAATTTTGAGGCAAAGTCAGCATTTCTCCTAGCATCAAAGTTTCTGCTCCCTTTACAGTAGAAGGATCATGTTTCATGAGCTGGTTGAAGAGATTACCTGTAGAAATATCAAAGTGCTAGTAACTAAATATTTGCTAAGTCAAAAGCTTTGTCTATACCTAAGTTACAACACTTAAACACTTATTTAGATGTAACCTATTTTAGACATACTCATTTTACAACTAACTTGTTTAGGGATGAAATAAATATCTATAGACCTGCCTATTACTTATAACTTACTACCTGGCACTTGTGACCAATAAATCATTCAGTATATATACTGAAGGACACAATCCCAAAGGTACTGCTCAATTTAATGTTAAACTTTCAGGGAAATTCTGCCTGAGTAAAGCATATTACATTATAGAACTAATAAACCTCACTTTCTTCCTTCCCTTGCTTGCTTTGTATTTTCACATAATCCTCTTTTCTTGAGTCTTTCCTTTGCCTCTATCTTATATTTGGTTTCTGGACTGCAACTATTACTGAGGAACAACCTAAGGGTTTCCAATTTATGACTCTACACCAAGTATAATACAATTAAAAAGCAGTTATTCTTGCAAAATATTTTTTCATAGAATATTCATGTGTTTGTTCTAATTACCAGGACATTTTCTCCAGATAAAGAAGATAGTAATACCAAGCTTTCTACAATTACACAAGTTTCTCTCACAACTGCCTTCTATCGTGTGTGCTAATCACTCACACTTTGAGGTCACATGTTTGCAGTATCACCACTAAGCTTTCAAAGCTGTAGGTCAAGAGTTGTAGAGTGCACCACGGTATTTTCCTATAGCCATTACGAAACAAAAAATACATTGCTCTTTCAGATTACAGTGTAGGAGAAGTCATAAGACTCCTCTGACATCTCAGTCTCAGATGCTCACATAGCTTAAACCTTGTAATATGTACATAAATAATCATCAATAGAAAAGACATACCTGGCAAATCTCTTTCCTCACAAGTCACCGGAATATTAGTGAATAAAGTAGGTTTGGTTAGCCTCATCACTGCAAAAATCAGAAAATAAATCATAGGTCAATTAAACAAGTTTTTGTTTATTTATTTTTGTTTTCAAAAGTATGATTTTGTTTTGCTCTCCTTCCACACCACAATCACCAAATCTTAGCCTGAAAAAGAGTAACACTTTTCTGGATCACCTGGCCTTTTTCAGTACAATAAATTCCCTGATACTCTGAGACCCAAGAGCACTGGTAGTGCCATTGCTCCCTCTTGCGTAATTGCCCTGGTGTACTCCACTGCTTTCAATCTCATGTGCTAAAGGTCTTACACCTATCACAGTGTTAATGCTTTGCGGACTTCAGGAGAAGTGTACCAGTTTCATTTTATTGTGGACTCTTCTAGGCTAAGCACTTGTTCTGTGACCTTGCTTGCTCTAGAATGGGACATGACAACTAGCACAGACCGTCTCAGTCAAACTCCAGCCTATATTGCAATTGCATTTACACACAGGCTTATTTCCAAAACGTACACAAGCTAGAGTCACAAGCCTAAAAGCCTACATTATTTATACAATTGCTTTTTCTTTTAGACACAAACTCAAACAGCAAAACCACCACAAAAACTTCAGGATGATGCTTGCAAAAAACCTGTTTTATTGATATTGACAAAATCAAAATCATTGAGATCTTGCTATTAAAAAACCCTCTGCTTCAAGAAAGTGGTATTTTCAATGGGTATTTAACTCAGAATACTCAAGATCGCATTATTTTTATTTGTATTACAGATTTAAGATATTGATTCTTAAAATAACTCCTCCCTATTAATATAAAACAATGGCCCTAATCTTGCATATAGCTTCTCATGAAAGCATTCACATGAAAAGGTTGAGCATTTGTAACCTTAGGCATTAATCTGAATATGTAAAAATAATTTGTCTTCAAAACTTAAACAAAACCCAATACGATTTCTAAAAACTAAAAAATAAAATAAAAGCACTTCTCTCAACTGCAGTAAGTTAATCATCCTTGCACTGATGCATGTACCATGCTTTTATCTTCACTGTACTTTCATACACCTTGTATGTCCAGTTGGAATTCACTATTTCCAGTTGCGTAAATTATTAAATTATTTCGATACATATTTGGGTGCAGTGGGCTGTACTGGTTCACAAGAACTTACAGTACAATACAGCAGACCTATGCAAGTTATCACTGACTCAAACAAATCTCAGTGTTCATGTGAAAAAAGGTAATATGTCCTCTTTGTTATGATCAAAAGACAAAAAAATTAAGATATGTAGGTTATCGCATTTAATAGGACTACTAAATTAATATTAGAAAATACTGTATCTTTGCAGGATGATCTCTCATCTTTTTTCTTCTAAAATTCTAGACACAGTCTCACATTGCAGCCTACTCCATTATATCTTTAAAAGTGCTGATGCTTAAAGAAAACTTTTTCTAAGCTTAATGCTAATAGTAACAATTTCAGTGAAATAACTTAATAAACTTAATAACAATAAAAGCTTTAAAACTAATAATGATTCTCAGTTACTCTAGACAGCATTTTACGTCAATTTTGCTAAGTGGTAATATTAAATGTCACAAACACTCTAAATGTTAACTTAAGACCCCCTTAACATTCAGTCAAAGTTTAGAAATACACATCAATGATTCAATCTGGGCAATGTCCTTAATTTTAAACTACAGAAAGATAGGCAACGTTTATAGTAAAATGTAATTATTCCAAGTTAAGGATGTCATAAAAAGAAAAATTTAAGTAAAAGCCCAAGGGGATTTTATTTAGTTTTCATACAGAGGGGTCTGATGCTTATGCACAGTTTTATTTCACCAGCGTTGATGGTAATCTAACAATCGACACATACCATTCACTTATTTTCCCTCTTTTCTGGGTGTCACAGATTTTGACCTCCAGTTACAGCAAAATTATCTGGAGTTAGTAGGGTTGCCTAGGAGAAATGCATACCCTTGCAGTCACATTGATACCAGTTTAGCTGCTCTGCTGACCTTACAAACATTGAACTGAGCAGGGGCAGCATGACTTTGAAACACTTTACTCTTTCAAGTGACAAAATCATGCTGACTCAGCCTTTTATAACTATAAAACACATTTAAATCCTTAGAGACCTTTACTTTCTTTACTTCCATAATGACAGCAAATAGAGGTTATAGATAGAAGTCTGATTTCTTGATTTCCTGACCTGCAGCTGGAAGTTAGTGCTTTCTTGTTACCCAATATAATTAGAGAAAAAAGACCAGAAACACCATGAAGAAAAACCCCAAAGTTATCACCAAAGCCACAAACCAGTAAATGTTATGTTGTTCATTATTTTTCAGCACACAACCTCCTCTGAAACTTTCAGCTGTACTTCTGGGAAAACATGGATAATGTTACTAACAGTGCATATACATGCAGTAGAAAGTAAGTTTGTGTTTTATGCAAGGGCTATGCCTTCATTAACCCCCCCACACACACTGCTTTCAGTAAATAATCAGAACTTGAAAGTCTGTGTCAAAAATAATTACAGAACCTTATGGTGATTATAATAACTCAAAAATATTTTTCCTTCTCCTAATTTCAAAAAAGCACAGTGAAGGTGAACATTGCTTGACTGAAAGCATAAATTTTAGTGTCTGACACAGCTTGGCATAATAGGCTGGGATTTTTATTTTATTTTTTTTCTTTACACCACTGAGGTAGAGAAAAGCTACAAAATGCAGTATTAAGACAATCAGAAACTTACTAATCTTCATAGAATCATTCATAAGTCTTCTGGCAAAATAAAGTTAAATAAATATATTATTACAGTTAAAAACCTGTAGCAAATAATATTAAGTAATTTTTCTGCTTGTTAATTTATCAGTTGTTCTAAAGGTTGTATATTTTAAGTTGCTTAAAAACTCTAGTACTTCAGACAGCAATTTTATTATGAAACTATCTTAAAATTATAAACTAGATATAATTCCAAATTTATGTACAAGCAAATTCATTTTATCAGTAAGGCTTAGCTTTTCCCTAAGAATATTTCTCACATATTCACAGTACAATATATCACAGAAAATTAATATCTGTCCCACAGATCTTTGAATAGTAGCATTGCAAGATGGCAATTCATGCTGCTTGATGAGTCTATTCAATTTTATCCAGATGTCCTCCAAATTCTGATTATTACAAATAGACTGTTCAATTGTCCACTTTGCTCTATAAAATGCATGCAGTTTTAGTCTTTTCAAATTCTTTTGCAGTTCTTCAGATAAAGGAAGAATCTTTTCTTTAAGCTTAGGTCTAGGGAGAGAGACAATCCAAGACCTTCTCAATTTTTGTTTTCCATTAGGTAGTGGTTCTCCTTGATTCTCCAAGTTAATTGATCTGTGAACAGTTTGTGCTAGGATTAAAGTCTGCCCATGTTTCATGTTAGACTGAAAGAGGTTTTTTGTACAGTCATAACCAGGAGATCCTGTAACATATTCTGAAGGTGTAGAAAGTTTCAATTCTTCTGCTTCCTCCCAAGAAATAACAGGTGGCTGCCTTTTTGGTTTGAGGGGAAGTCTGTATAAATCATATGGAAACCATGATGTAAAACTTGGTAACTGACGGATGGGAAACTCCTTCACTGCTGCTTCTGCAAATTTCTGCAGTTTCGTGAGATCTCTCTCATGTGATTGATAATGCAAGACCACTTCCATGCTCGCACAGTAGGAATCCAGTTATTCTTAAGAAAAGGAACAGTCTCTTGATTAGGATTCTCAAATCTAGACTGAAACATCTTATTTACAAGAATTTCCTTGCCACGTGCTGCAAAGATCATTGGAAAATGGGACCTAAAGCAGAAGTATTATAGAAAAAATAAGATACTACCATATTAAGAAAAACATTGCTAGAGTATTTTACCAAAAAAGCAAAATGTAGTAAAAAATAAGCTAGATACATACCTGAACTTTCTACTTTACCAAGGCTGAACATGAGCGACTGTATTCCACCATTACCAGCTTAACTCCAGTATGCTGAACATTACCCGTATGCACACAGTTTACTCAACACTGTCCCTCTCAAGAGTATCCTTTTACTGTCATTATCTCATATTTGCCATCCATCATTAATCTTGCTATATTGTTGTGATGCATATTAAAAGCCATAAAATTACTACTGTTTTTGCAAATTTGCAAGACAAATCTATTTTTTAAGTGTTTTTGTCCTATACTTCAGTATTTTAAGACAGGGCATATAAAGCAACTAGAAAACATGTGTGTTACAAAAACCGTTCCTGAAATAGTACTGACTGATATAGCAGTTTTTAAAGTCATAGGTTAAAAGGCAACTGCTATAGGCAAATGAAAGTTGTCTGCTTCCATTTCATACCAAAACTACACACTTCATTTTAGTCTCAGAGTTTCTGAGCAATACCTGGAGCTACCCTTTTAGTCCTTAACATAAAGGTTTGATAATTTCTTAATTTATTAGACTTTTAAAATAACTAAAGGACTCATTAAATCCTTAAAGAGTTTATACTTTCAGACATCATTGCTTACTTTCATACAAACATTATATTAAATGCAGGAGGGGAAGAACTACAAACACTACTATGAAACATAACATAACATGCACTTTCTTGCACTCCTGTTTCCAGCCCCTCCTCAACAAGTTTGTAACAATTTCAGACTCCCTGCCAGAGATCAGCAACATACCATGATATCAAAATCAATAAAATATAGACTTGCATAATAATTACATTGTCAGGATTTTGTTTAAAGTAGTCACAATGCAAAGAAACTTTGACACCTTTCCCACCTTTTGCAAAATCTAGAGCCTGGACACTGCACCAAATTCAACACAAGCCCAAGGATTCTGTCGGTTTCTTACAAAAGCAAAACGATCTGTCATAAAACTGTTTGCTTTGAATTAATTACTATCAAAATACATTCGTAATGTCAGCTGATGATGTTTCTTGTTCTCAGGGTTTTAAGCTTTGTGTGTATATACAAATATGAAAATGGGCTTATTGATCTTTAAATTAAGACTAAGAGAGACTACTGTAACATGCACACACCATTAAAAAACTCTTTCTAGGAGTACTGTAAAACTAGTAAATGGTCAGAAAATGGACTCCAAAATAATCTATGCTATTTTACTCACCTGAGCTGCCTCACTGATTTAGAATGCTTGTGGGACTGAGATTTTAACCAACTGTTTATTACTCCTGCTTTACTAGCAGCATTTATTTTATAAAGAAGTGCAGTTAGGAAAAAAGAAAGTAAATATTATGCCTGTTAACTGAGAAAAGATGAAAACAGTAAAAATAGTAAAGCTTTTCAGTGTTTCTATTGCTGACATACTAGTACCTAACTGCCAGCAGAAACAGCTAAATTCCTTACAGAGCTCTCTTGATTTCTGTCTTAATTCTGCAATGTATGGAGGAGACATTTGCTTTTTTATTTTCACTGTTTGTGATTCCTGAATCAACGATATAAACCCTGTAGTTCTGCATTAAGCGTGAGGTCCAAGGGGCAAAGACCATTAAAAGGGGAAAACAAACAAATAAACAAAAGACACAGCAAGGAACCACAAAGGAAATAAAAAAAAAAATTCAGCTCGACCGCCTCAACCTCCTTTTGCTCTCGGGCATCTCCTGCTTTG
>NW_010184154.1:0-5981 GCF_000695765.1 Mesitornis unicolor
TCTTTTCCAACCGAGTGATTCTGTGTGTGAATATTGCACCATCCCAAGTCTTCCTGCTTGTTGTATTTAAGGAGTAATTTTAAAAAAAATGCTTTCAGGACTAATTTTAAAAATGCCTGAGTTGTGACAAGATTAGTTCCAGTGTCATTCCTCTCAACAACACAAAGCCTGTTTAGTTTGAGGATAGGGTGAGGAGAGAGACAGGGAAAAATAAGGGCTGGTTAGCTGTTTCAGGATGCCATTGGTTCATCAAAGTGCTTACTCAGGCATGGTTCTATATGTGTATGTGTTTGCTGCAGTATTTCAGCAAGTGGAGAATACCTGTTGCCAGCAGCAGCCACCTTGAGAGACTGACCTGGTTACACATACCATTTGAATACTAATGACAGCAAAAGCTGTAGGCATTTTGCAGGTCTAAGAATCCACAGAAGGATACAGGCTGACATTTTCACAGGTCTTTGTACTGAGTATTCATAGACGCCAATTAATTTCTTGTACGTTTTGGGTACATCACGCAGAGATCATCTTTTCATCAGCCCATCCTGAATCAATTGTTCAAGCTGTTAATCTGTGAAACCACTGCATTTTGCTGCAAAGAGCCCTTTCTGGCACTTCTCTTTAGTAGTCTTGAGGGACTGGAAGGGAGGTCACAAAAAACCATCTTGATTTGAGGGCCTGAAGACCTGGTTTAGGGTATTTTCAATTTTTGGCCACTCTAAATCCTCTTCCCATCTGTGCTATTTGCACAGCTGTGAGTGTCATGTCAAGACCTTGGATAGAGATTCTCTGTTCTGTCTGACCATTTTACTGTGAACATCCATCACAAGCATAAATACTAACAGCTGCTTCACTTCCTTTAGTTAGTTACTGCTTTTCCATTATTCTGACCCCTGCAGGAATATGCTCAGGACACTGCAGCTAAAGATTCATACCATATGCTAATCACGCTAAGTGTCCTAGATTCAGGCAAGCTTCCGAAAGTTGTATTTACCTTAGCTTCTGGAATTGTGATTATGCAGGCAAACACTAGGCTTCAAGTTTAAGTAAACTCATTAGCTGTTCTCATGGCTTCTTATTCAAGAAAAATCGGATCATACAGTAGTCACATTGACTGTCATACTTTTGGGGTTGATTTGTTGATTGTAAAGGCTGTTTGCTTAGTAGCTCTGAGGAGGTTAATGTTTTGACAGGCAAAACATAGCAAATGTATTCAGAAGGCACATGGCCTGAAGAAAGTTCAAGCCTGCAGCCATCTGTCCTACTTCAGAATATCACTAAGCTGGAGGTCTTTTTCATAATGCAGTCAGGAATAACACATAGCAAAGGGAAGAACGTGCTTATGTCTGATCCTGACTGGGCATTTCAGTATACTTGGGACTCCATTAGAAGGCAGAGAATATTTATCTCTTCAAGGAATTCCTTGTATCTGTTGCAGACACTTGGACACAAGCATCGTAATAGTCAGTAAACCCGACAAGGAGTGACAGCTGTCATCTGTTGCATTCAGTAGCATCAGAGAGCATAAAATACGATTTGTGAGAGCACGGGCTGGCTTTTGTTCCCTGTTTCAGTACCTGCTGTCAATGAATTGTCTACAAGCACTACAGCACTGCAGTGACACAAAGTTTCCCTAGCAGTAACAGCAGTGTGAGAGCATCCTGGCAGCTACTTTGAGCACTCTTCTTGGATAATTTTATAAGGATACCATTGCCACTTTGTGGGTAGGTTATTTCTCCCATACTTCCATGAAGGGATTATAGCGATGTTCTCAATGTGTTTGCTTTGAGCAGATCTGCAGTTATTTCATCCCAGACTACTACATTGTAGTTCTCTACCCTTCTGAGAGAGGTTGTGTGTTCCTTCTTTCTCCAGTTGTTTGCTCGGGTAATTTTCTCTCAACCAACACTTTTTTTCTGTTTTCAAACCTGATTCCTGCTTCAGATTACTTAGTACTTAATTGAAATGCTCTTATCAGTGGTTTATTTTCATTTTTGAAGTTAGGGTTACTGAGTCACCTTTTCTAACCCTGAAACATTTCTAAAGGATCCCAGCATTAGACACAAGGTTTTTAAAGGTTCAAGATACTTCTTGAGTATCGCCAATGATGGGATGCTAATTAGCAAGCTGCAAAACTAGTTCAAGAGCTGAAGTTCAAAACTGTTATTTTTATTATCTTATGCTCTAAGTTATTTTCTTCATTTCATTTTCATGCTGGCAAAGGAAGATGATAGCTATTGTTTCTCTTTGCCTTTTTGTGTGTGCCAAAATAGTCCTACAGGAAGAACAAAGCTTCCCACAAATACAGAAGTGGTCTGTTTGATTCTTAACCATACTACCTAGTGATGCCTATGTTCCTTTGCTTATCCTTTACCAAGGAAGAACACCTGCTGCACTACAGCCAAGCAAACCAGTCTCCACCATTACTTGAATTAATTCAGTATGTTCTTTAGGCTTGCTATGTTATCATTTTCCTATAGTCAAGGATGATGAGAACGTAGTGTTATAGGACCTCGCACTAGGGAGGTATTTTTGGTTTGGTGGAAACCACGAGAGAGTAATTTTTGAGTTCACCTTACCAGGTTGCATCATAAACATCCTGCATATTTGGTGGTGTAGTCAACTGTTCTTGTACAGCACTTTGTTGTGGCAACTCCTTTGTCTCCTGTATGTGTTAACTGAGTAAAAACTTTTGCTTTTTGTTCAGGGGTTTCATAGAAGTTGAGCTCAGCTGCCCACTTCCATTATACTTCTCATTTTCCATCTGTGATGCTTTTTGAGCTATCTTTTCTGGCCTATCATAGTTTATGCATGTTCTGTAATAATTCATACAAGATTTAAGCATCCTTTCTGCTGAAGGGTTCTTATCGAAGGGAAGTTTGCCATGTACCTCACAGTTCAATTGCTTCTATCAACAAGACTGAAAGATCTGAACTTGGTTAGTAAGATCTCTTCTCTCTTTATGTGACAAGAATATATGGAATAGGTAATCAGCCATATAAAGGTCATGGATAAAAAGCATGAAATTTCACCAATATTGTATCTGTTTCAATCTTTAATTTGTTAAGTTTTGTTTTCATAGCAGTCAGAAAGCAGTAGTTCTGGAAAGAAAGCTATTTGCCACAATTCAATATACAGCCAAATTTAACCTGAAAGAATATACTGAACGCACAAGAATCCTGCTTGTACCCTCTCTCATTTACATTTTAACTTTACTAAAAATACAAGAGAGATTTGCAAATTACTGAGCTATGAAGTAGTTTAGCATACATGTAGTTATTATAAAATACCTTTTATGCTCATTCACATTGGTGTTTTATTTGTTGATCTGATATGTTAAAAATTGGTTCTGTTATATCTGTAGTGGAGTAATGTCTAATCATTGTTACGTATCTGGTAAAACTTGTAGCTTTGAAGCTGAAAAAGGTTATTAAGAAAACAGTGTTACAGGCACTTGTAAGCTACAGTGATTTAAAAAATCATGCCTTTAAGTGGACATATCCAGGCATCATTTGAGGCTATTTAAATCAGTTCTGAAAAGAGAAGACATGGCTGAGCTTTCTTTTACAAGCTGATTTAATCTGAAGTAAACTTCTAGTCTAATGCATGATCCCATATGATATGATATAAGCAAATCTGACATTGCACTTGAGCGTGTTTAGTCCATGCCTGAACAGATGTTCCATGTAGTTTCCTGAGTACAAACAGAATTTGTTCAAGGTTTTTTATATGCATGTGTCTGCATGGGTGGGATTTCTGTTAACAGGTAACTGGTCATAAGGTGTGCAATCAAACTTCTATAGATAGCGAATACAATGGAGAGTACAGTGATTTTCAAAGTTTCAAGCCTGAATGGCTTCACAAATGTGGGTTTTTGTCTCATCAGCACTAGTAGTATCTTCAGCCTGAGTTTTCAAAGTGATTGGTTACTGCCTACCCATAAATCTTTTCTTGCAAAAAGATGATCTTTATAAAGGAGAAGTAACATTCTGCTGGCCTCCAAGTAAATAATAATCTCATCTACTTTGATGCTATTGACACCTGAATTCTACTCCCAGCTGTAGCTTGCACCAAAAAAAAAACCAATTTTGATAAGTCAGATTACTGTGTAAAACTAGTGTTGATATGAAGATTTAGAAGTTTGTTATTCAATAATTAAAATTGACAAGAGTTAAAGAAATCCAGGGAAAAAAATAAGACATCTTATGGGATGAAAAAATACCATGGTGCCAGAAAAACAGTAACATGGACAATCAATTACTGGGTATTTCTTATGATCAACAATTTAAAAAGAAATCCTTGTCAACACTAACGGCTTCCTGTTCTAACAGAAGTAGCTAAAATTGGAACACGCAAGGACTTTTGACAGGTAACAGTTTTCTGTATGGTTTTAAAGAGGTTGCCAGTAAGCTAACATTTAATAACAGACTTGCACAGAGGAAAGGAATAAAACATGACAAAGTGAGCAGAAATTTAAGTGTGATTTTTTTAACTGACTTGACCTAGCTTATAAAACTGTCTTGATCAGAAAGATGTAAAAAGCAATCTCTTTCTTGTCTAGACTTACTCCATGGAGAATTTTGGGGTATCTGGGCTGTATTAGAAAAGAGCTGAAATTAAATACTTAGAAACAAAAAATACAGTTCAGTATTTGGAGAAAGTTCATCTAAGATAATAAAGAAAGCATCATTTCAAGAAATAGATATTTTTGTCAAGTGCCTTAAAAAATAATTACTGAGTTCCACACCAATTTTGAAACCATTTTATTTTGCACTTGTGTTACCAGATCTCACTTGTACTTCTATATCTTGTAGTATTTAAAGCACTTTCTTAGTAGATGAATTTGTTCTTAAGGGACTTTCTTATCAGGAACAAGTTCTCTACATAGCTTTTAGATGATAAGGTGAACCAAATAAAGCAATGTGTTGCCTGTCACACTTAGAGCTAGTTAAAAGCATTAAAAGTAATATTTCAACAAACATTGTGGCACTTAGTGCATCAGAAATAAGCAGTGCCTTGGAGCACCCACTGATCTGCCCCCATAGACTGTGGAAGATACCTTCGTCTATACCTCCCAGAAGCTGTTAGAGACTAAAACAGGAAGAAGTACAGAATCCAGAAGTTGTTCCCATTTCCCAGGGGTAACGAAAGAACACATTCTTACCTGAAGTCATCATGCTTGTATTTACTCTGCATCTAGATCTTTCTTAATCTTATCTGGCTTAATTTGAAGGGTCCTTGCTCCTTGTGTGTTACTTGAGTAGAAAAGAAGTTCAGGATGGTTGCAGGACCCTAAGATATTGCTGTCACTTCTAGGTCCAGTATTTTTGATCTAATGCAGAAAGCACTGTACGAGCAGATAAAAATGATAGGCTTAAGTCAACAACATTGTCCTGGTTGAGCACCTCTTGAGCTGCTGGGGTTTGCAGAAGTAGGAAAGCATGATGGCTCAAATGAGTCTGAGTTGGAAAAGAGTTATAACCATCCTTCTGATACAGTTTGTGCACTGCAAAAGTTGGGTGCAGGAGAAAACCACTCATTTTTCCTATTGTAAACATTGTTTGACCCTTATTTAAACAATCCAGAAAAAATATTCTTAAGTTTTAGTCTATTATTCAGTATGCAAAAAAATTTGATTCTGGGGAGAGGGATGCTTTTTTGTATGTGTTCCAAGACAAAATATTCCTCTGTCAGAAAGTGTGCCTCTATATGCCTATAAAAGGAAAAATTCCCCATTTCTAGAAAATATTTTTGAAAAGGTTGCTTCGTTGTGCATTTAAATAAAAATGTTCTCTCCATTATGATTACACTCAAGTTTCAGTATTCATCGTTAAGAGAATCTCTTCCTTACTATGTATGCAGATTTATAAGGCTCCAGGCACCTTTGAAATAAATTGAAAGCACAGCCATGTAATAAAGCCAAAATCAGAAACTAGCCAAGGAGATCCACCCAGCAACACCCTCGAACACCCTCAGCCTCTTTC
>NW_010184154.1:6012-64574 GCF_000695765.1 Mesitornis unicolor
AGCACTGGTCTTGATCTTGTCTCCGCTTTCTCCACCCTCCTGAAAGCTTCCTGGGGGATTCCCCAGCAGCAGAGAAGCCGAAACCAGAGCTGTGCTATGCCAGTGGCTGTTTGTGATGCAAAAACAGTTCACTTGCTTGGTTTTCTTACCTGTCAGCCAGCTCATGAGGAGTGTGGCTGCTTGCAGTACTGTTCAGCCCATTTCAAGGAGAGTACTGCAAAACAGGAGCAGCTCACAGCAGGAGAAAGTAACAGTTAAGGGATTATAACAACTGAGAAAAGAGATAAGCATGGCAAAACCATACAGAAATAATGAAGGGGTTGGAGAAAGAAGATGTGCAACTGCCGTTTCCCACTTTGAAACAGTAATTCAAAGCTTCATTTATTATGCTGGAAGATTGTATAGTCTGAGGACCTCAGAAGAGGAATTGCTTCCTGAACTCACTGCTGTGGGGTATGAGTGAGGCCAACAACTTAAGAACTGAAACAAAGGTCTGGACATTTTATACAGGGAGGCCGGAAGTTTAAAAAGAACAACTTTTGAAAGGGATAATAAACCTAATTTATATGTTTATGGAAGTTTTTAATTGTTAAAGAATTTCAGGATGAGGTTAATTGTTGGAAAGTAGATTGACAATATCTGTACCCTTCTGAGGTATCTCATGCTGCCCAATTTGAGAAAGCATAGTGTGCTAAATTTTCCATCTTTCTGCATGTGGTGACTGTTACCTGTGGATTGAGCATAAAGCCCGTTTCCCAGAGGTTTGATTAATCAGTCTGGTGGACATTAGATGTTCAGTACAATAATGGAAGCATTCCCTGCCCTACAAGCTGCAGAAGGCTGAGACTTTTTATTTTTTCCCCTAAGAGAGCAAACCAGTGTCAATCTGTTGAAAATTCAAACTATTGGGAAATTCGAGCAAAAATTTCAGTAATTCTGACAAAGCAATGTATAAATAATCTGATCTGAGAGTTAGATGTCAAATGCAATTTAAAGTATTTCTATATTGAAAAGAAATCAGATATTAATATCAGCACACTTTCATTACAGGAATCACAGTTTGTTATTGTGGGGAAAAGCATGCAGTACAAATTCAGTGACATCATTTTATACTGCCACAGCTTCCAGGGGCCTTACTTAGGCTTCATTCTTCTAGACAACATATGCATGTCGAAGGAAATCTGTCCTGCTCTGAACAGCTTTAGTGGTGCATGCACTTGCACACCCTAACAAGCAAACACTTTATACATTATTACTGTGCTTAGTGTTGTATTTGGGACAAAAGCAGCAGCAATTTATATCATTATTTGCATTTGATTCTTTGTTTTAGTATCTGTCACATCCACCCTAGCCAAAATCCGGCCTCAGCAAATTCTGGCTCGTAGATGCTGTGGGAGCCCTGGAGGCTCCATACACATGCCTCATCTGTGACCAAACAGGGGCTAAGGAACCATTTCACAGCGCCTTGTCCTCAGGGTGGAGTCACGCTTCTATGACAGCTATGATCAGTAGGCTGAAAGCAAAGTATTAAAGAGACCAAAGGGACCAGTTGGGATTTTCACAGACTGAACGGCCACTCAGGGGATTCAGCCAGAAAGAGCAATCCTAAGTGTCTAAAAATATGAAAAATAGCAAAAAGGTGACAAGAATTTTTTTCTTATTTGGCCGTAACATTCCAAGCAGGACAGCTGTGGGATCTGCCTGCATCAACTCAAGACTGTCTTTGCAGAACACCGCAGAAGGTCACACAACACACCAACTAACATGCTCTCCAGCTTTATGGCATAAAGTTACAGAGTGTAACTACAGAGACATAAAGTTTGTGTGTCTCTGTCACACAAATTCAGATTCAAGACAGCATGTCCCACTGGGATGCAATTGGGATGGGCTGGGTAGACAACAGCCCTTAAAAACTGGAATTATGATATGCAGGTTTTTCCATTCCAATCATTTGTCCTTAATTTGAAAAATTAAATGCGTATGTCCCATCATTAACTATTCTTAGCACTAATTTCACAGTTTAGCCCAGTGATGACCAAATGGCTTCCTTAAAGTTTTTGTGGGTTCTTGGTTTTTTCTCTCCGTTCACAGCTGTCCTGAATTTCAGTTTGATGCTTAGGTTGCATAAAAAAAAGTTTTGTGACTCAGCCTCCATAAATGATTTAATCGGAAACCTCACTTGACTCAACTACTGCGTGAAGAACGCTATCTGTAAAAAGTCAGAGGAAAGAACAGTAGTACATATCTCCAGTCTGGTTAATAGCTTATTTACAGCATCATAGAAGAATTTGGAAGAGAAGGGACCTCAGGAGGTCTCTAGTCCAACATCCTGCTCAAAGCAGGGTCAGCTCTGAGATAAGACTGGGTTCATCAGACCCTCTGCCTAGGGAGGTTTATCCAGTCAGGTCTTGAAAACCACTGTGGATTGCCCACGATCTTTCTGGGCAATGAATTCCACTTCTTGACTTTCCTAATGGTGAAAAAGATTTTCCTTATCCAGTCAGAACCCCTCCTTTCAGTTCACCCTAGATTGATAGTGACAGACAGAAGAGATGTGCTGAAGATGGAGATTTCTCTTCTCCCCAACCCCACTTCATGTTTCATTATACTTCTAGCTGGTTTGCCTTGGTCCCTCAATTTGATTTAACAAACTATTTAGAATTATTTGTTATTTGTTATGGCTTTAGCACAGAGGGTGCCAGTCACCAGTTACAGTTTCTTTCTGGAAAATATTGTTTGCACAGATGCAGTGAAAAAGCTTACCTGAGAAAACCTTCCATCTTTATACTTTTAAACATTTGGCTTGCATTCCTTCTTTACTATTTTCTTAAACAAAATTTTTAAAAATACATTTTGTTTTTTAGGGTTTTACCTACTACTAAGACTATTTCTTACTGTACTTTTCAGAAGTGAAATGTTTATAAAGCAGCTGTATGTATGGCAATAACTGGCTTGTTTTCCTAGAAAAGGTGAAGGTGTGGAAGTGCGTTCCATAAGGGAAAGTAACACAGTTCTGAGGCAGCCCTGGGTTTGAATGAAAACATTTTCGCAGGAAGCAGACTAGCTAGGGAGACATTAAATGTCATTCCCAACTTCCCATGACCCAACTCTTGCTGCAAGTGAACCTCTGCAGCTTTTTCAGTTTCAGTTTGGGGGGGAGAGGGGTTGTTGGGGAACCAAACCCAACCCCAATATCAGTGTGTATCCGCAAACCACGAAAAAATGCTAAGTTTCACTGGTCAGTGTTTGTGCTACTCAACATGCAAAGCTCTAAATAAATGCAAAGATTTATTCATAGCTAGTGCCCACCAAGCTTCTTAGAGTACTGAAAGTATATCAAGACTGATTTTAATAAACAAAACCACTGTTTATACTTTGAGATGTCATACTGAGACACATTTAGTTGTGTTCCAGCATTTAAAGCATGTGCTTGCATCCCAGCAATTTCGCTGACATCTTTGCACATGCCTAAATTTACACAATTTCTTAATGCTGTCCTGAATAGGAATGCTGTCCTGAATTAGTCCTTCACCTTGTTGCTAGGAACTTTTATTTTAAAAACCCACACTGAAAAACTTGCCAGAGCAAGCCAGCAATACCAAGCACAGACCAATCCTACTCACGGGTGAGTAGGAAATGCTTGAAAGTAGAGGAGGGAGTAGGCTTGATCTGAAGGAACAGTGTTGTTTACTCAGCTTACAGTTCCATTGCTGGGACAGAGCTTTCAGATAATTCTGCTGGGTATCCCAGCTTGTCTCACATCTAAAAGTGCTGTCCCTTTTAGATACTCCTCATGTCATTTTTGTGTCTATTTAATTCTTTATTCTCTCTTCCTCTTTTCTTTACTTAAACTGGCAACAAGTGCCAAAAACTGACTGAAAAAAGCAATTCACACTGTAATCCTGGATAAATTACTATACAATTAGCAACATCGCAGTGTGAGGTTCAGACTGTTAATGAAATAAAGCTGCTCCTTTAGGAAACTAGATACTTTACAGTTTGTGGTTTATGGTGACTAAATAGGATTGTGAACAGTTTACGGTGCCAAATGAAAAAATACTGTCACTTTTACTAACTATGATACTTCGTGCCACTTACGTAGGAAGTGATGCCTGGCTTGACTAAAATAATCATTTCTTCAGTATCCTCTGTAAAATCTTACCCCTTCTAGAAATTGAATTACAAAATTTTTACGATCTGAAAATCAGATACATTTTCTTCATTATGATGAGCAGAATGATGCAGCAGACAAGACTGGTTAGGAACAGAGTGACACATAGCTGTATGTTCAGAGAGTCCTTTCCATGAACTTCTCACATTCATTTTCTGGCTCAAGAGGCTTTGCTCCCTACTACTGGACATTTTGGGCAAGCACATGTACATGTAATAATTATGAGAAGCCTTATGGGGTAAATGAAAATTACTGCACAAATAAGAGTAATAATAAATCAAGCTGAAGAGTTTTAGGTCAATATGCAGAATTAACCTCTTTACTGAACGTTCTGTAGATAAGAGATCATTGTTCTTTGCTTTGAAAAGATTTCTGGTTTTAATACGTATTCAGCTGTTACTTATCTATTATGCTTTGCTTCCTTTTTATTTTCCTTTCATTGAAAATGAGACCTAACTCTTTAAAAATCATTTGGACTTGATCCTAAAACACATTGAACACTTCCCAGTCCTTTTGAAAATAATAGAGAACAAGAACTTTCATGACTTAGTTTTCATTTCTCTGAGGTGTTTTTGAAACTTTGAAATCAGTTCAGAAGACTCTGTCTTGTTGTTATCTGAGGCATTGCATTTTTTTCTTTCATATTGATCTTTTTGCCTGTCCATGAAATCTCCAAAGCATACTAACAGTCTGTTAGATCTTAAATATGTTTATATACAGATGTAGCTACAGACCGTGTTCAACAAACTGCTAGAAATCAATCCTCTCATTGTTCTTCCACCAGTGTTTTGCATATTTATTTGTAGCATCTGAATTAAAACCAGCCTTTAAATCAATGGAGTTGGTTAGGTGTTACATACAAAACTTTTCAAGCTACTTATACCTACATGTCTGTTAGAAAACTTCTGCTCTTCTTCAGTTGTCCCTGTCTGGAAATCTTGTATTTTGCAAAAGCTTTTAAAAATCTTTACAGGCCACAAATATCATTACCTACCAGACTGGTTCTTGCTGTCCTTTGAAATCCTCCACTCTTTCCTTTCTAAGACTGTAGGTTGCTTGAAAGTGGCCCTGTCTTTGGGTTCAGAGTTTGCACATCAGCAGAACAGCGGAATCCTAATCCATGTTGAGGGCTTCTGTAAGCTAACAGCACAAAGAAATAAAAGTACCATGTTAGACCTTTTAAGCAATAAATTTGAAGTTGATTAGCCTGGGAGAAGGCTTAATGTTGCAAACAGTGATTTGGGTTTTTCAAGCTAATCATAGTAGCATAAATAATAATAATAGGATTGGTAAAACGATCAAAAACTTACTTTAAAACACTTAAGCTTCAGAATTTTAAGCAATTCTCCACCTTATCCCTTTGGTAAGAAATTAATGTACTTGTCGATGTTTACTTTTCCTACACTATAAATTAGCTCCACTAATACTTAGGTACGTATCTTCATGCTTTACCTTTTGATTCTGTTCTTTGCTCTCAGCATTAATTACTTTGATATAATTAGCCTCCCCCAGATTCATCTTCTGTCAGTTCACTCTTGCCTTATCAGTTACTGGAAGATAGCACTTTCATGAAGAAAGAGCTGCTAGTCATTTTTTTTGCCATCCAGCAGATGAACGAGCATGGCGTGGACTTTACCCCTGAAGTGCACAGCTGCAGAGCCGAGTGGACAATCAGTAGTACTGGAATTAAATCCATCTGGAAGGCATTTGAGGCAGCAAGACATCTCTGAAAACCTTGAGTGTGACTGACAGCTTTTTTCAATAGCTTTGATGGAAGTCTAAATTGAGAAATCTCTTCTCACATCCTGCAAGAAGTTATGAGCAAAAATTATTTTGACCAACCAATATTGGCAGTTATTCAACAGCATATGAGGCCCTTATGTTCCCCCTGTAGGCTTGTGCTCATTAGTTAATCTCTGCAATGGTCATGGGAAGGCTAGATTTTATTTTAATCGAGCATGTCTGACTATCGTCTTAGAGCTAGAGACACCCAGACAATGAAAAAGTGATGCTGAGCAATGTACTGTTAACGTGCTGGGCATCCCTCAGAAATGCTGAGATGCAGACTGGCTACATACCCTTGGCAGTTAGCTCATACCCTCAGTTTGCAAGTAAACCAAAATCTGGGACCTCATGCTGTTTAAAGAGGGAATAGAATAGACTGAAAACCAAACAAAATACCTTCTGAAAAAAAGATAAAGAGAAGGAAGGGCCTCAGTGCTACCTTTGCAGGGAGGATGGCCAAAGCTTCCCACTCATCCTTCTTCCTGGACCCAGGAGCAAGAGAAACATCCCATGCCAAAAAGTGTTAAACTTGTCCGGTGAGTCCGTCAAGGCCTGTTCCTTCCCTGTCTCGTGTTAGCTACAAAGCTGATTCCTGTTTATTCCTGCAGGTCTCTGGAGGCAAAAAGCCTAGTTTGGATGGGCATCTGTACTAACAATTGTCAGAACAAGATCTCCTCCATTCATGCAAGGATCCGCGCTGCTGGTTCTTTTCAGTGCCTGTCAGTGACCCAGAGTCAAAAGACTTACCTGACATTGAGCACTTGCTAATACTGGTGTAGTCCTTTGGGGGCTGAAATGGTTAATTCCTCAGTGTCCTTGGCCATGCTGCCTACATGTTCTGGGGAGCACCCACACTTTCTCACAACCACAAATAGTTGCAAAACCAACAATTTTCTTTAATTCAGTTGTAAACTCCTCTTTCAGGAATTTCATCAGCTTGCACCAAGTAGAAGTGATTGTCAGAGGAACTTCTTTCATGACCATCTTGCAAAAGCTGATTTTCTCACCAAACTGTGTTTTGACAAAGTGTGTTTCTCTCCCAGTGCTCACTTACCTGTGTTCTGTACATTTTAAGATCCTCTCGAGACTTGCCAGGGTTGTATCTATTTTAGATTGTTTTTATTGGCAACTAATGTATACTACACCATGCACCCACGTGAACAAAATTACAGAGCCCTGACAACTTTTGTACAGAGTTCCTTTGGCCACAGCTTCTCTGTGGGTTTCATTTGGCAGAAGTGATATCAAGCAGAAGTCTTTCCCTCAGCTTCTGATGTAAACTAAAATACACCTTATAAATAGAAAATACAGGCACTGAGAGCGGTGCCTTTGGGCAAACAGCCACCTTTGGGCTATGGGAAAAATTCAGTTAGATATGATTCATAAATCTAATGACTAGGGTGCCATAAACTCGCTTTGCTCTTCACAAACAAAGGCACATTCTCTGCCTTGAAAAATCAGAAGGGCAGAACCCAGAGGAATAGGGAAGGAAAGTAAAAATGTAAGATTTAAGGGGGAGAATAAAAAACGGGGGCTTGAGTTGTCAGAGTGGAAAGTATAGTTTTGAAGACCATCAACAATGTGTGGAGTAAAACAAGGGACTTTGTTAGGCACTGAATCCCTCTGTGCCTCACTTCTGATGAGCTCCAGCTTTAATTTTGCAAAATTTGAAGTGTAATACATTTCAAAAAGAATTTAGCTTGTTCTTTAAGCTCCTATTGATTACGGCTGGAGTTGGATCAAGCTTGTGCTGACTGTGTTCTCGTCCTGGCAGACTCTCCTTTGTAAATACCATTATCACTGCTGGATGAGATGAAAGATGTGCTCAGATGAGGTGGCAGCAATTGTTTAGCTGCTGCGGTAGGTTTTCTACTTTATCTAGCCAAGTACCCTCAACTTAGAGCATAGACAGGGATGCTTACATTTTCATTAAATCTTACTGTTTCTTCCAAAAAAATAGTAACAGCTCTATTGTAGTTTAAGTAGTCATTTCTTTTTTTCTCTCACTGACAAATTTGGAAGCAAAGGGCCCTCTTCCACCGTACTTTGCAAGTTTAAACATGTTACAAATATCCTTATTATCTGATAGCACACCCCAAAGGAAAACCCTTCAAAACTTCAATTTTTCCAAGTTTCTGAGCATCCTGTCTACTAAGCAAAGACGAAGCAGAATTAAGGGGGTGTTGTAGGCCTTGATTACTCTCTGAATAGATTTACACACTCGCTTAATACCATGTAAATACTAGAAAATAAAGCATGGGTCTTGACAAACTTAAGAACTTAGCAAATAAGAAGCATTAGAAGCAGCACTAATAGCAAATAGAGCTGAAGTATCTACTGCCAAGTCAGTGAGAGATCCCACGTTCTGCCTGGCAATAAGTCTAAATACATCCTTTCTCCCACTTCATGTGACCTTTTCAGGGCAGCAATGTTGTGTGTTAGTTTAATATTTTAAAACTGGAACTTTACTGGTATTTGGCCTACTTTTTTCTATTTACTTTCTAAACAAATGATAGCCACTCCCTTCTCAAACTAACCTTTTAAGCTTCGCCAGAAGTCTGTGAAGATCACAAGGTATTAAAAAAATATATTCTTTTTTTAAAAATCACATGCTCAGACAAACAAAAGCAGGTTGCTGCAATTTACATTCCCCACAGCCCTGCAAGCAGACTTCAGGAGTACTCTACTTACTCTAGGAAACATTGCCGAAATCTCATTTCAGTGAAAAGTGCCAGGATTATGGTAGCACAGCATCTATTCTGAGGCAAACCCATGTAACTTCCGAGCCAGAGACCAAAAAAAAAGAGAGAGAGAGAAAAGCTGTCCCCATTGCTACTTCTACTTGATTGCTTAAAGGCAGCTGGGAAGTCAGATCTGTAGCCTGAGAGCAGAGTCAATCACAATTTTAAGGCAAAGTAATTTTGGAAGAAAAAATAGCTCTTTCTTCCCAAGGAAACTTCTGGCTTTTAAAATGTTAGTTTTTATTTATTACTGGCTCATTGAAACAACAAAGTATTTTTTTGGTGTCTTTTTTGTTCCCGAACACAGAAAAAAAAATGTGGCTAAACCTCAGAAAAATCTTAGTTTGGGGCCAAAAATAATAATAATTTTCAGTTTTAAGATTTTTTTGTCAGGTTTTTGAAAGAACAACAAATACTTTCCAAGCTCCACTCCAGCTTATAGTCTTCAGTAGCCTGCACAGCCTCAATTTATTTCAGTTACCCCTCTTATCCATCCCCCCTTTGCCCACAGCCCTTGGGCTCATGTCCTACTCTCGCCATGCCCCAGGCACGTGCAACCGCAGCAGGTCACGTTCTCCTGCGCTGCACAGGGCGCACGGCACCACCTCAGCACTTGCTATTGAGGCATTCTTCTAGCAGCTCCAATTATACTTTAAATCAGAAAAACAGCGGCAAAATACAGACATTGGCAGGTACGTACCAGCTCTCTGGTCAAAAAGTGAGCATAGAAAACACCTTAGCAGTCTAACCAGATCCCACTGCTAGTCCTGAATGATAATAAAGTGTTTAATAAACATTGTTTCTGTAAGTGAAAGGCCGCTACATTAGTAGGGCTCTTATATAAGTGCCTTGCCTTTTTCCCTGTTCTTTTCTTTAGCCTCCACTTAGTCACCTCTATCATGATACATCTTTTTAACTTTGATGTTCATTTTTCTTCCTTCATAAATATTCATACAGTCTTTTTTTCCTTTTACCTTCAAATAATAGATTTCTTTTTCGCTAGTGCTTCTCTTTTGATCTTGCCTGGCTTCGTCTCTTGTATCCACTTTCAAACAAAGAATTTTTAAAACCTTTTAAGCCTCTTCATGTTAAGAATTACATGGAAAATTGGATTTTCCACTTAAGTTCAAGTGGAGAGCCAACTAATGTGAATTCTTAAGGCAAAACAAACAAAAACTTAAAATATACTGTTCCTGATGGTTTTGTTAGATCAGTACCATATAACACTGCTTGTTTGTAGCACAGTCAAATTGATATTGCCACAGGAATCTTAACTTTTGCACATCCATTCCTCTTCACTTTACTTGAACTGTGCAACCTGAACATTTTGTTTTTCTATTCCAGCTCTTCCAATCCCCTCCCATCTCTAGAGTATATTTTGGACCAGATCAACTGATGTGTCTTTTAAGTACTATTTCCATAATTTGTTCTATCATTCAAAAGTTGTAGAAGGCATGAAAGTCGATTTCTTTTAACCATTTCATTTTTTATTTCACAAGAAGGTAAAATACAGACCAGCGCCCACCTAATATACTTTAAAAGTAAATCTATTTTAGATACATTTCTTCAAAACAGGGCATCTGTGAGTACATACAGCAACACACTAAAAGTATCACATAACCATGTAGGAAAAATTCATAACTAAATAATGCCTTCAAAGGCATTTCTGAAAGTTGGAACGGCATCAGGAATCTGCTTATTTACGTAGGGAGCTGTGGAGATTGCAGCATGTTGGTACTGCCAACAGATAGGATGATTAGTTCTAAAAACAATGTCATCATTTAGATAAGCCTTCTCCTTCTGATAGTTGCCATTGAACTCAACTTGAACTTAAATGTTCTCAGCTTGGGAACTACAGTTGCAATTCCTAGAACAGCTCATTCAGCCTGCAAAAGCTCAAGGAGAGTAAGATCTTACTGATAATATTGTTCCCTAATATCAAATATTTAAAGTCCCTTGTCTTATATCTTAAGTCCCTTATATCTTAAGGTCCCTTGTTTCTTAAGTTAGCAAAGCGTGTACTGATGAACTATGCATTCACTACCAAAAAATATTCAAAAAAAGACCACCAGCTATTGTATTTCAGGCTAGGGTTGGGTATCACACAGTCTGTGCTCAGTGCATCAGTTTGCTTGCTGTGTTTATTAGCTGGTTTTCAGTTGAGAAGTAGCTGCCCGTGCTGTCAGAAGGACACGCAGCCCCTGGTAGTGCCACACAGATAGACCAGCTTTTCACTAGGCTGCATCCCCCATTGCAGAGCCTTTGCCAGCAGCTCCCACGGGGAGATGCCTCCCTCACCGTAAGGAGACACTGTGGTTCCTCACAAGAGGAACGGTCTGATTAGGACTAAAACAGTTGAAGACATGCCAACATACATGACAAGCAAGATTTTTTTTGCAGAAACTGTTTTCTGTGTTGTCTCAGAATAAAAGTCATTTTTTAAAGTGTGCTCTGAGGCACACTTTTTAGGTAGAAGTTTGTGTTTTCCTTTGCAGGGACCCAGCAGCTGCCAGTGTAAGTGCTATGAAAAGGCTTGCAAAGATTTAATGAGTGATTCTTCAACTTCCTAATTAAAAACCACAGTGAGCTTTCAGGCCTTTATTTCTCTAATATTACAGGTTGTTGCAGTAATATTTTGTTCAGTCAAGCCTAGCTAAAGGAAAATGCTTATGAGGTTTCCAAGGAGAGAAATAAACAAAATGGAAATGAATAGGGAACTTGGAACTTTTAAGTGTACGTAATTAAGAAAAAAAATACATCCTTCAGATAATTCTGGAAACTATTAGGAGATATTCATAATTCATAACCAGTTGTTTGGTTTTCTTTCAAGCAAGGGGGCAGCTTTACATCAAACACTGACTAGCTTTTCCATTAACTTAAATAAACAAAACTGTATGCTTCAAGTTAAGTGAACATCTTTTTCTTTTTTTTAATTTTTAATAACTGAGTGAATTAGAAATAAGAACAAGACATTTACTTTCAAATAGGAAATTAGTTTGCATGCTATTTCTTCATGTTAAAAATACTTTGGAACACTCACAAAAACAATGTTAAGCTGCATTTATGGAATTGTTCCATATCAGTTTTGAAGACGATATGCCAGATGTCGGGGAAAACTCTTTCATCTGCAATAATGGAATAGTTTAATCCACCCTTGTTGTTTTTGAGTATAGTCCAAGTGTATTGGTCATCATGGGTGGGTGATCCTCACTTAGGCAGGCATGAACCAAAAAGCACAAATTGTTAGACCTCTGCATAAAGTCACAGGAAAGCAACAGCAGGAAATACTCTACTGAAAGTAAAAATAAGCTATTGCAATGTAAATAAAAAAGTTTACCATTATGACAACTCACATTTTTGAAGCACTCTGAAGCTTGCAGATACATTACACTGAATTATTGGATTGTAACTTGAAAGCAAGTATGACTCCATTTATGACTTTGGCAGAAATGAAGCCAAAATTACAAATTTTAAATTAATATAGATCAATTGAAAGCACAGAATATTTTTCTTTTTGATGGGGAAGAAGTCTAATAGTTAACATTGTGGTCTTTTATTGGGGAAAAAAGCACTCTTCCCTTTGAGAAACTTTAAACAGAAAGACATATATTAATACTTATGTTCTTGTTTTAAGAATACATGTTAAAGTAACATTAGATAGAAAATCTTCTAGGAATAGTTTCTGTGGCCTTATGTCAGACTGTGTTGTCACATTAGCATACCACTTTTATTTGTAATAATCATTTTAATTACTGTATTACTAGAGCAGTGTTTTATGTGTCACATTCATTTAATTTGCTGTGGTTGTGATTTGATGATAAAGTATATCTTTTTATCAGAAACCATTCTGATATAGTGCATGGTTTGTACTGGTGGGGACCTGGAAAAGTACATAGCACAACATAGGAAAAGTTGTAATACAGGATTAGGCTTTTTACCTTGCCATACCATTTCCAGCATGGACAGCTACTGTGCAGAAGGCAAAGGAGTGGAATAGATGCTTGGGCACTGATTCAGGTTAAGCACCCTTACGTTGTCACCACTGAAATCCTGTCCTGAATATGATGATTAAAATAATTGTCTTGTGTTAAGATACAGGATAGAAAGAGCATGTTCAGTTGCATATGGCATCTCTGTCTTCAAAGTAAAAAAATTCTCAGAACTATAAGCCATTTACCTTTTGCAGTGTGATCTACAGACTGCATGGCATACACTAGAGAGGGAAGGTAGCATCACAGATGGAGGCAGAGTAGAGGAGAAAGGAAGTAATGCATCAATTCAAAGCTTCATTCATTTTTTTTCCCTTTTCAGCTGCCTGCCACTCCCAAAGAAACATGTGGGAGATGTTCTAGTGCTGAAAGCTATGGATCACTTCTTTATTTAGCTATTCTATGTGATAAGTCAATTCAGTATGGACATACCAAAGAAAATACAAAATTGTGACAAAGTACTGCAGGCCAGACTTGATTATTAGAGCTTGATCCCTTCTTAACTCTGTTGAGCAAATAAAAGGATGCTTTTCCTGTACCTTTCCCAGATTCATGGCAGTTGCTAACAGTTTTGTAGTCCAAATACAGAAGTCATGCAAGGAACTACTATTTGATTTTTTTTTGTTTTGTACATTTTTCTACATTAATACCTTGCATTACTTCTATTTTGCTGTGCCATGATGTCCAGGAGTACTAAAAGACAAATGGACAAGGAACTTGCTTTGCTGTACTCTCAAATTCTCAAATTTGAGAGGGGAAATGTTTCAGCACATCAAAAGAAGTTGTGCTATTTTTCATGAAAATCTCATTAATTTAAACATTCTACTTCAAATATTTACTTAAATGTAGGTCTTGGCTCTTACATACATTTTTCATGTGCAAATGAGTATTTGTGCAGGTTACATTCGCTCAACTGTGAAAACTTGTTACCAGGGCAATCAGTCCCATATACTTAACATGAAAGGGCCAAAGGAAACTTTGAAAGGGAAAGAAAAAAACCAGCAATAATGAGGGAGTTTATGGGCTGCTGCAGAGCTGTACAGAATTATAGACGCTACCTCAGGACACTACTGGATAGTGACTGCACTATAGAGTGCAAGTCTCTCTGTATTAACAGGTTTTGCCACTCCAGAAGTGAGAAATTTCTCCAAATATTTAGGCTTTTGGTACCTACTGACCTGATGTTATGTAACAGGTTTTCTGCTGGTATTTACCACCGCAAAGCGCAGCCTCCCAGCACCAATGAGTTAAAAGTTGTCTGGGCATCCAGCCCAGATGAATAACATCCCAAATGTTGAAGGAAGTAGCAAGGGAAATAGAAAAGCCTTTGACAGAAATTGTTGATAGCTTGCTAACGCTGGGGAGGGAACCAGGGAATTTGGAGGTTGCTAATGTTGTTCCTATGTGTAAGAAAGGATCAGGGAGGATCCAGGAAACAACATAGCAGCGAGCTTGGCTTCAGTTACAAGAACAATATAAGAAACATAAATAAGGGACGGAATACTTAATTTTGTAAAATAAAGTAAGCCCATACTCATGGAAGAACTAGAGTCGTCTAATTTCTTCAAGTATTTTAACTTCAGCTGGTTATTTCTGAAAAACACTAATGTAAAATGTCTTCAGACAGAAGGAAAGCTAATGAAGTGGACAGAAAGTGAAATGTTTTACAGAATCCTGAAGAAAATTGTTCATCATACCTGCAGTACTGTGCAGATCACTGTATGTCTGATACCAGACTCGCTGGTGCCATTGCTTACGTGGGAGGCACTGTTTTCAGTTCAGATGAATCTATTAGAAAAATACACCAAGTCATTTTCTGGTCTCACTCATACAGAGAACTCAAAAACTTGAAACTGATCAACTAAATATAATTTATATTCAAAACAAATGGAGAACAGCTTTGCTGGAGTCAATGACAAGTGCAACACTGACATTGGTGAAATCATTCTGGATTTAGATTTGTATAAAGCATTCAAAAGCTGATCCACTGGTGCTGCTCAGTAGGGGCAGAAATAAGTATTTTAATCCCGTAAGGCTGTTTTAAGAGCCCTCTTTTTGATCTGGTTGAATATTCTGCTTACAAGATTGATACAGACCAGAATAGCGAAAGCAACTTACAAACATTTTGTGACTTGATTGAACAGATGAATATCTGCATAAAGAAGGAGAGCATGAAGATGCTGTAGTAAATTGCAGTCTGCTGAGAGCTGCTGAGCAGCAAGAAGCTTCAGCATTTCAACCCCAGGAGTAAGACATACTTGAGTTGGGAGGTTGTAGAGAGGTGGGTGCTGGTCTTTTCTCCCAGGTGATGGAGGATAGAACAAGGGGAAATGGCACCAAGCTGTGCCAAGGGAGATTCAGGTTAGAGATAAGGAGGAAGTTCTTTACTGAGAGGGTTGTCAGAGGCTGGAACAGGCTGCCCAGGGAGGTGGTGGAGTCACCATCCCTGGATGTATTTAAAGAGCGGGTAGACGAGGTACTTAGGGATATGTTTAGGGGGTAGACAGGAGCGGTTGGACATGATGATCTCGGAGGTCTTTTCCAACCGAGCGATTCTGTGATTCTGTGATTCTGGGAGTTAGTTAAGAATACAGTTCTTCAGCTCTGGGCACAACATACAGGTATGAGCTAGAGCAGAAAAGGTTTAAGTGGCTTAAATTAGATGAAGGATAGATGTGGATTGTATTTTTTTTTTCTTGCAAAAGTTCGAAGCATTGGTGAAATGCATCTCATGGATTTATGTACTTCTCATAATGATAGGAAGAAAATTACAGAGATTAAGCTGTTGCATAAGTGAGCGAGCAGCATGAGTCAGGGGGTTTGGGAAAAATGAGTCACAGCGTGAAGGGACTGGAGCCAGGTTTGTAGCTCAGAAGGAGAGACTAGGAAAGAGTTTTATGGATGTAGATAAGAGCCTGACAGAATGGACTGCAGTAGAGAAGCAGAAAAAAAACTAACTAGTTCTAAAACAAGGAACCATACACTAGATTTAGAGAAAGCTATAGCTAAAAAGCAGGTCAGGCAAAATTTTTGTGCACAACTAGTGGTTGAAATACAGAGCAGGCTGCCAAAGTCAGCAATGGAAGTACATAATTGTGTAAATCACTTCAAGAGGGAGTGCGGGTACATTTTTGGAAAATGAGGGAATCACTGGGTATGGCTAATAGTGAGGCTTGTGGAATTATAACTATGAAATGCAAGTTGATTTATATTTTGAAGGAATACAGGAGCAAGCTCTGCTTCCCTCCATGGTTCTCATTATTACTGTAGCAGCCTGCAAACTTCAAACAGAGCATTATCTTAACCTGCAGATAGTTATCAATATGAAAGTCTTCTAAAATGACCTTTCTAGAATAGCCCTGGAGATTGCTGCAAAAGGCGGTACATCTATTAGAATGAGTCTTGGAGTCTGATGGCCATATTTACCATAGTACAGTTGATGACTTCCCTAAACATTTCTGAAAGGGAAGTGGGGCTTACATGTAATTTAATTGAGACACCTGTGTCCTTAATCACAATGTTTCTCCCTCCCTTCTCTATTGACTCTGATTCTTTACATCAATTCAAGGTTTTTATTTAGCAGTAAAAATTGCAACTTGATAGAGGACCGTACCACCTAACCCCTTTTGGGAATGGTGAGGTTTGACTGAGCACAAGCCTGTGGAAAAAACAGAATACAAGATTCATGTAATTAAAGACTGTGTCATGATGCTTAATGGATCTATAAATTCAGACTGTTCGAAAAACTTGAATTCTGTTTTGTATATAAGTACTTGACTTTGAAACTGTCACATTCTTTAAGTGTAGTATTCTGGATGTGAAACCTATAAACAACATACAGAAAGTAAAGTACTCAATCCGGATACATTCTACAAATTTTGTTAAATTTTGATAACTATTTAAAGTACAAATAAATCCCATAATAAGTTTGCTTATCGGCCTATTGAAAGACTATGTAATTATCTGAGTTCAATTATTACAGTGATCAAGATACTGATGGTAACCCAGCTGCATTTTCAAGTAAGCTCAATCTGCAAAAGGATTGTTAAGAGACACCCAGGCTATTTCAAGGAAATTTTCCAACTACACAAGTTGTAACTGTCCAGAGAACAACTGGGAACAAAAGTCTAAGCAGCATCTCAGATCAGATTCAGACATACAGTGAGCTTAAGAATTAATCTGTATTTCACAGGTTGCATGAATCAATATTCAAATACCATTCAGGTTGTTTAACAATTTAATACAAACTTACAGCACTTGCTTATCTGTAGTGAACAGCACCACCTTTTAAAATGTTAGCTGAGATAAGAAAATACAAAGGAAAACAAAAGAAAGAGTAATGTTAAAAGCAAAGATCATTTTCATTACTCGTTACCAATGTAATTTCACTTGCCTACCTGGGTGAACAAATGCATGTGTAACATCTAGAAATGAGATCTAAACAAAAGTATTGTGGAATGAGTTGAGGGTATTTTCAGGCATGGCTTACAAGATACTTGCTTAAGGTAGAAGCTTCATCTGTGGCATAAGTTGCTAAAACACAGAAACAAACTTTAGCATGATGACACTAAATTTGGAAATGAGGATACAGAGGAGAGATGCTCAAGAATGAGCATGTGAAAGCCCATTATTTTCTTTTAGATCTGTTTCTTATACTGCACTCATCACTGTGGTATCTTGAGTGCTTTCCAGTAGTGCATTAAGCAACATGACAAACATCTGTCACATGTTTGTTCTCTCACCCTCTCCCCAGAGAGATAAGTGTGTGCAGTGGAGTGTCTTGTTTTAATATTTTAATTATTGTAAATACACATGCACGTAGCACATTATTAAGCATTCATGCTAGAAAGAAAAGGTTAGACAAATTTATCTTGCTCTTAGGATTAAAGCTGATGAGCTCTGTGACATTCCCTTGAGAGTTTATCACACCCTTGCCCCAGATTGCTGTATCTTCACAGATACCAAATAAGTCTGGTCATGGGTGTCAGCAGTAGACAGAAACCAAAGGCATGGATCCCAAATAGCCTCATTTACTGTTCACACTTCTATCCCAGGATTTTGTCAAGAAAGATCAAATGGAATGAGATGATAGAATTTAAGGAAGAACGTGCTTTATGTAACCACCATCTCATCCCCATATTACTGCATTTGATACAGACTAAAAGCAGGAATTTATGCAGCTTCCAGTTCGCTGTCACAGAATCAGAGGCCACTGTGCAACTTATGATAAACAAGCTGGGAAACTAATGGATTGAAAAAGTCTGATTTACACTAGAAAAATAATAAAGACCTGGGAGTTACTGATTTCCATACAGAGGAGACATAACTGGGAAAACAACCTGGAAGCTTCTGATTAGTCAGTTCAGTTCCTAAAGAACTGCAGGTGGACTGTCTACCCATTCAAGAACCATGAACAAACACATATGTGGGAATCCCAGATCTATAACGGCAACACCAGTGTAATATTTCATATGGGGAGAGAAGCGTGTTTGGGTATTGGTAGATAACTCTACCTGTGCCACCTCGGAGAAAAACAGAGCTGATCTGCCTCATCTCAAGAAGACCTCCAACATCGATGTTGCATCCTCCCTATGATTTCCACGCCTCTTATTGCTCCAGTAACTCTCAGGACAGTTGGAAAAAAGAGCGTTTCTCTAATGGAGGATGATTCAGGTCACATCGAGTGCCAAGAAGCTTAAGACTTCTCTTTGGGCCTCACTGACCAAAAGCATAGATGCAGAGATCTGTGCAGCAACATCACATTGCAAAATCCGCCAGTGCTTCTTTCCGTACTCCACAAGGGCTGGGCTGCTTCTGGTATCACACCAATACAATTCACATTTGGCACCGCTTTCAGCACTGAAATCTTCCACTCACTTCCTCACCCTTGTATCAGTCACAACAGTAGACATGTCTAATTATTACAATACTAGTAATTTCAGAACTGAATGTTCCAGCACTGAAACCTTTGTAGCATAGCTCCCTGTTCTCCTCCCACAGTATTTTTCTTGAAGCGCTTAAACTTGATCTTCAGGCCATCAGCCTTCCTCTAACATTATTGATTTCTTTGCACAGATGTGAGCAGAACTGCTTCAAGCATGGCAACCTACTGCCCTTCCCCAGTAATGGCTAGAGGCTGCTCTCCTGTCCACCTTCACTCCCCACCGTAGGCAGTTCAGTAAAGATGTAGATAAATCCACCAAAAAAATCCCAAACAAACCAAAAACCACCACAACCCAAAACTCAATGCCCATCAGTACCTCATTCCATTTTTTGTTTCCCTAGCTTGCCTAGAGACTCACATCTCAACAAAAGCCATCCAGTAAAGACAGTCAAAATAGCAAGAAGCACCATGACAATGCAAAGTAACAATACTGATAAAGCTCTTCTGAAGTCCACCAGAAATATGCCACATACTGATATGCATTCTTATGGCATGTAGAAGACAGACAAGATATACTGTCACAGTCAGTATGCAACCCAGTTCAGGGTCCCAACTTAACTAAGAAGCTTAGGAGAGCTCTAAAGGATTCCTTGAAAGAAGTCTCAAGAAAAGGTTGTTCTTATAAACACAGATCTTTGTGGCCATAACATCCAGTCCTCCAAGAGGTCCTAAATGAGGAGGCAGCTAGCCTTAAAACACAACTTTTGAATAACTGTTTTATTTCAAACAGAATTTACCATTGGGGAAAAAAAATCAAAGACCCTGAATGCATAAGTCAATCTTTGCCTCATTTTAGCTGGAGTAGTTTATTATTCCATAGAAATTAAGCTAAATGGAAATCAAGCCATGAATGCAAATGGCAACATAAAAACTTAATGCATTTTAACTAATCCATCTTAAAAGGTAGCTTATGTTAAGTTTACTCACATAAAGATCAAATAAACTTTCTTTATTCCAGTACACTCTGCAACAAAAAAGATTTGAACTGTGTAAGTATTATAGCCAATTTATTTTCACTTTTGTAGAAACTAGGAGTACATGCAAAGCCCAGTGAAGTCCCTGCAAAGACTTGCATTGAACTCCACTGTGCTTTGGCTCCAGCATTTAATGACGTGTCAGGTTGGTACGAGGCAGCCAGCTGTAGTCCCTGAAAGTCTTTACACCTGAGAATGTGCTTTTCAGCTGTCAGGACAGAACAGTGCAGTCAGCAAGTCCTGCATCGACACAGCAGCTTTGGGACTGATATTATGCAGAAATGCAAAGAGCAGGCAAACATAAAAGGACCCGTTTTCCTGTCAGATAAAGAGAAGACACATGTAAAATATCTGGACATTTGAGAATTAATTCAAACTGTTGATGGTTTATTTTCTATTGAATCTTGTGGTCAAAATTGTTTTCATTTGCTATGAGAAAGAATCTATCATTTTTTCCAAAGCACCACCCAGAATCTGCCACTGGTGATGTTCTAACGTCCCCAGTGCCTATACAAATAGAGAGGTCAGCTGAGATTTGTAAACTAGAGATCATAAGTTTTAAGGAATTTGTTTATTCAGCCTAGAGTCTCCAAATTGTGTACAATGCCAAAATTAAAAAGCCCTTTCACTGTACTGTGTTAAGTTACAATAAAAAGCTCTCCAACAGTTTGGATGTTCAGATGAGAAAGCAAATTGTAATTCCACTTTAAGCAACCTATTTGTCAGCACATGCAGTTTAATTAAGTACCTCCAGCAGTTACAATGAATAGGCAAAATCAAAATGTTGGTTTTATACTTGTATAAACCTGCATTTAGTGTGAACTAAAAGCTTCCTGAATTACACTGAAAAGTATCAGTCTAGTATTTGCATTTTAGCAGTACTGTTCAAATACAAACACATGTAAACTGTTTCCAAAGACTTTAACAGATTGACTGAATTAGGGGAATTTTCATGGGAATGACAAGAGGCAGATCTCTTCCTGATGAGAAGGCCACCACGTACCAAGTTCCAAGTCCCTGTCCAAAGTACGGAGCACAGGAACCATGCAAAAGAGATCACCAGAGTCTTTTTAGTATCAGCAAAACAACGTGTTTCTAACTCATCTTATTCCTGAGAAAGGGCTGAACTACGTTTGCTGAAATTTTCCAGAGTAATTCAGCATGCAGCAAACAACCGTCATAGGGAAAACAAAATGAAACAAAAAAGTCAAATGATAAAATATTATAAAGTTGCAAGAAGTTTACAGGAAGTTTTGTAGTAGCAAGTACAAAATATTAATGGTATTTGACAAATAAAAGCATCTGATTGTTCAAAATAACCATATCTGAAAATATTTCCAACTGCAGTATATCAGAATTAAAAACTATTAAAAATCTGGTAACATTTTATGTCCTGCAAGTGGAAGTGTTGAGACTACATCTTTGTGGTATATTTGAACTTTGCTGCATTCACTTATAGGTAGCTTGAAGACATGAAAAGCATTTCAACAGGCTAAATATTTTAAGCAAACTTTATAACTAGTATTGCATTTGTTTTGTTGGGTTTTTTCTAATAAAGATATAGACGAATGTGCTACTGGAACCCATAATTGTAGAGCTGACCAAGTATGTGTCAATTTAAGAGGATCCTTCAGCTGCCAGTGTCCTTCAGGCTATCAGAAACGAGGGGACCAATGCGTTGGTAAGTGTTGCTCTAGACTAAAATATTTTCTTTCATTATCTACAGTTGCAAACTTAACATTGATTATAAAGTGTATAGGTGTGTGTACTGTAAAATAGCTATATAACTTTGAAATGCAGTAGAAGAATCACTTTATCGTAATAATTAATCAGTACAACATGGAACTAGAAACTATTTTAAGTATAATCAACACTTGGAGTTGACCTTCACAAGATTAATTTTCCTAATAGTTACCATCGTGTTTATTGTTTATACTGGGGTATTGCCTAATGTCCCAGATATAGTCATAATTCCACTATAGTGGCAAACTAAAGCATGTCTGTGCACTGACCTCAGTGAGACTTGACTCCAGATCTATAGGACCAAGCACCACCTTCACACAGACCTAAGCCCTGCTCTGCAGAGCCCCCTTGCACAGTCTGTTGCAGTACTCAGTTTTACAAGTATAAATGAAAGAGATGGAAACTCTGAATGAAGGTATAGGATATTTGCAACTTATAAGCCACTGCCCTTTATTCTTTGTGCCAAAATAAACTATTAGCGCCCTTGGGACCTATACAAGTATGGCATTAAATTAAATCCAAGTGCAGTGTAAACACTGCGTCTTTCCTATTCCATCCTCATTTGGGGACATTATGCAGAAGTGCCATTACTCTGTTCCTTCAGTTCTCCTTCAGCCTTTATTTAACACCTCTTTAATCATGATTTCAATGGATGAATTGCTTTTATAGGCACTCCAGCCTTAAGACTTAGGTTTCTCAGAGATAATAAAAACGACTATGAAATAAGAGAATCAAATATATACATCATGAGGTGATATTCAAGACTGCCTCTTATAAGACACAACACTGGTTTTATGCAGCCTAGGAGAACAGCATTTGGGTTTTTTGGTTTTTGGTTGGTTGGTTGGTTTTTGGTTTTGTTTTGTTTTTATTTTTTATTTGGGTTGGGGTTTTTTTTGTTTTGGTTTTTTTTTGTTAGGGTTATTTTTGGGGGTGGGGTTTTTTTTGTTGATTTTTTTCCTCCCCAGCAGAACAGGAACAACAGAACTTCAGGTTTTCCTCTTGTGGTTTGTGTTAGGGATCCTACATTTGAAAGTGTTTAAGAATTTTTTAATTTTTATTTGTAATCTCTTTCAAAAAGCCTTGCTAAGGCTATGGGGAGTCACTGCCTTACAAGAGCTGCAGGAAAGAAACTGAGGAAATTTCACTACACCTCAAGACTGACTTAAATTTCTGGGCATGGCTCACACTTTAGGGTTCTGAGCCAAGGGCTGTAGAAATCAACCCAAAAGATCTTATCTCTTTCTTAGTAGATGTGGATCAGGCCATGAACTGTCAAATTGGTGTAAACACTGATGTATCTGATCCTTCTCAGTTCTCTGTGCAAGAGTAGGATGAGTAGTTTGGAATGTAGGTAGAGGAATATTTTTGATAGGTCACTGATTTTTTTTTTAATATCTAGGGTTTATCTAGATTTTTTAGAGTAGATAAGTATATTTTTGCTGTGCAATAGCACTTTTAATGTCAAGACCCATGGTACTTAAAGTCTCGCATGACACATTACAGCGCTCAAAAGAAAATAAGCAGAATAATACACCCTTATATCTACATGTGAATACATTTATGCATCTAAATGTATACACGAAGATGTCTGGAAAGTGAAATTTTTCTTCTCCTATTTAGGTCAAAACCAAGAATAACACCTGTGTTACATATTACACACTGACCTAAATTATAAGTATATCCCTATGCTTAGTACTGTCAGCATTTCAGAATAAAGCCTGTCTGTGGGGATTTTATAACAACTTAGCCAGAAAATGTTCTTGGGGCCAGATCTTGATAGAGATTCTCCATATGGGAGGAAATGTTTCTCAAATTTGAAAGAAATTTTTCCAGACTATTTTGGCTTCAAAGTAGAGGGAGAAAAGGACTCATTTCTAACAATTGATTGATTTTAACCTGAATTCACTATCATGTCTGTCTTTTTTTGGTATTTTTTTTTTAAATTTGCTTGTTCACATATTGCAAAATTAGTCTTTTCTGAAACACAGGACTACAGAGAGAATGAATTGTTTTCCAGTATTACTTCAAAGGGAAGATTTGTCCAAATTGATTAGATTACACTTAGCCCTTAGATCAGCATGGAGCTGATGTGCCTAATTCCACAAGGAAAACTTGCACTGAATTAGAGTCAGGTCCTGGAAGCACTTATGTGTATAAATGCACTGCCTAAGCAGCATAGCATTGCTCATGTCTAGATGTATAATCAGATCTTTAAACAGCAATTTGTAAGAGCTTAGTCATGTAAAAGTGAAGGATGGAAGAGATCTGCCACACCTCCTAATTTATTCCATTTCTACTTCCAAATTTCTTTGCAACAAACAAGTTACACCAACCATCGCTACTGTACAGATAGCCAGGAATTTTCCAGTGTAAGTATTTTCATTCAGAACCATCCAAAAGACTCCACTTCTATGTTTAGCCTCCAGTGGTGACTGGAAATTTGACAAAGAAAGGGTTAACTTCTAAAGATTATTTTTTCACTTGATATTAAAACAAACACTTTTGTCATTATTAAAAAAAAGTCTTGGCCTCTTTTTAAACACATTTATGGTGGAAACAGCTGGAGGTACGAAACTCAAGATCTGGCATGGATATGGGAAGTGCCTTTCTCTGTTCCAGTGAAAACTGGTCTTATTTGTCCGAGCGTTGAGCCTCTGAAACCTCACATTGTGTACATGTACAGAATGCAGCACAGATTTTTTCACCAAGCTCAAGCAGGCCATAACTAAAGATGGCTGCTGCACATACATGCACAATCAGCATCATTTAAAAGTGTTTTTCAGACAAAAAACAGAGGCAGTATCTCCTCCAGAATGCAAGGACACCTTTTAAAATGCAGAAAGATAAAAGAATGGGCTGTTGCACATTTTGTATGGTTTGCAGGTGAAAATCCTGCTCCAATGCACATTAGGAATGCTGAAACTTGAAAAGGCAGCCTGCTCCACCTTAAAGCCAGGGCTAATCTGCCAGGAGAGTCTGTGGGAAGTTAATACTGCCTGAGGTAGCACCAACTTCAGCCACTCTGATCAGCTGCCTGAGCACCAGAGCATGTAGCCAGAAGGTGCTGGTGCTGCAGTATGGAAAGGTGTGCAGGAGAGGCAGGGAGGGGAACAGGAGCAATGCTCCTTGGGGGAGCAAGCCACTTTCTGCAGGATCCCCACAAAAGCACAAGCACCCATTTCCTTTGCAGGCTCATTAATCTTGCTGTTCTCCTGTACTTGCACAGAAATATCAAACTCTTCCTAATGGAGCTGAAAATATTTAATACATGCTAAGAGTGCTGGGTGTGAGTTATTGGAAAAACAAGAGCTACAAGCCACATTCACAGTGTTATGAGGTTTATGTCTGATCATGAGAAAACTTGGTTGAAAAGCAGAACAAAACATTCTGGGCGTTACCTATACAAAATAAACAAGACTAAGCAGTACTGTGTAACTGAATTTAAAAAAATTAAGTTGAATGTGTATTGATCTCAGTGGCTGGAAGAAAATTAGGTTTTTTCCTGCTTTCAATCAAGTGCAATTAACTACAGTTTCTTTGGACACAAGATAGCAACAGTAAGCTGCTGTGATTCCATTTGCACTAATTTCTTTTTTTCGATAACTCAGACATTGACGAATGCACCCTGCCTCCATATTGCCACCATCGATGCGTGAACACTCCTGGTTCCTATTATTGTCAGTGCAATGCTGGTTTCCAATTAGCATCCAACAACCACACCTGTGTAGGTAAGAACTCCTCTGCATGTACTTACACATGAGCTCACTCAGTAGAGACAAATACTGAGACATGACTTGCCATGGTTGAAATTTCAATATTTTCATCCCAACTTAAAGGCAGTAAATACCAAGCAGTAAGAGATACCAGTGACTGTACTGAAAGGCTCTCTTGCAAGTCATCTGAGAAGTACAGGAAGATTAGAGAGAAAACTAGACCCTTATCGAAAACCTGTTATTTTGTTGGTGTAGCAGGTTTCTGAGGAGCATCTAGCTTGACATCTGGAACCCTGGAAGTTTTATTTACATTTATTTACATTTATTATTTCATCTCAGATTTAATTATTCTTTCAGTTCTGTTGGATCACTCTGCATTATCATTGGCTTTCATGAAGTTATTCCCAGTTCATGCCACAAAGGCTGGAACTGGAAACCAGGGCAAGCAATGCTATACCTCTGCAGATAAGTGTAATCATCCTTAGCACACAATAAATGTAGTGAGGAAAGAAAGCATCTGTAAATGGCACATTTGAATATCTAAAAAGTAATGTTAAAAATTAAAGTGAGGGTCACTAAGGAAGAGTGACTTTTTAGAAGTAAAACACTAAGGGAAGTCTTGCAGTGAAACTTTAAGACTGTTGAGTTTGAATTCGTAAGTTCTGTTCTAGAAGAATTTGAATAATAATAAAAAGGAGACCATGACTGCTGAAGTGCAGAGAGAATCGCTGTAAAAACAAGAAATTCCAAAGGATGGGTGATGGAGATACTCAGTTATTTATGGCTATAGTATAGGTGTGTATATGTATATTTATAAACCCTATATTGTATACATATACAGAAAAAATAGAAAAATAGTCTGGGTTTTCCAGCTTTTACTGTTCCTTCCAAGTATTGCCATACCTTATTGAGAATCCTGGCACACTACATAGAACTGAAGTGACAGAGGCATTTCTTGGTTTTCACCAAATGATAGGATATTGCATGTGGACTCGACGTAACCACACGACAAGTTGTTACTCATTTGACCCTTTCCATGGGTCAAATGCAAGGTGTATTTGTCCAATTACACTTACGAATCCATATGACAGCTCGCAGTTTGTTGGGTGCTTCACCAAAAAAAAACCCCTTCTCTGACTCTTTCTAGCCTCCCAGTCTAAGACATACTCCCACCAGGAAAGGTGAAGTAAGTCTTAAGAAAAGAATTTGTAAATTAATGCTTGCTGCATAAGGGCAGACTTTCACGTCTGCAAGTCATCTGGCAGAAGTGATACTTGACAGATGGACTTGTGTCACAACTTTTGCATATATCGAAAGAGGGTCAATATTTCTTGGAAGGAAAACAGACAGAATTGTGGCTTTGGCTAGCTTATTTATTCCTTCTGGTAGCACTGTTGTTATGTACGTTCTTTGCGCTATTGCCAAAAATTAAGTAAAAGAAGGAGGAAAAAGTTTGGTACTCGGGTTTCCCCTATTACCATATATTTTCAGGACTAGGAGGTTCATCATATAGATAAATTAATATCCTCCTCATTGGGTTAGTTTTTGCAAATGCTTGATCTAGTCATCTTTGTCAGTTTTCAGTTGTATCTGTAAATGACTGAGTGTTGTTGACATTTATAAGCAATTCCAAAAGCCATGAACTCAGTATTTTTTTTCAAATGCAGCTCCCTATTAATGGTTAGATCTGATAAACACAAGTACAAAATGGAAAACATGCAGGGGAGGACAAGGGAAAATACACTATAAATGACAGAGGAGCAGCAGTTAGTCAGCAGCCTATGAATAACAAGTGTTACAGATTCCAGAGGTGATTACGGTTATATAAACCTTCCATTAAAAATTGCTTCTCTTCTCATACCACAGTGTTCTTATATATGTTCTTAAGATGGGGACATCGTGGAAAAAATGTAACATAAAAACATACCTTCCCCCAATATGGTCTAGGCCTTAGAGCACTGCAGAACTCTACTGGCCTCAAAGGCTCATGTTGTATTCCACTGTAATGGAATTTAAAAAGAACAAATTTTAAGAGTAATAAATAGCTCAAATAAATCTTAACCACTGCATGCTGAGAGGTCTTATCAGTATGTGTTCCTTATATAAATTATTTACAGAGACTTGGCATTGCATACCTGAAAAAAAGACATTGGAATGTGGAGTATAATAGCCACACTAAACATTTTTGGAAGAATTCATCACACATTAGAATAACTCTCATTCCTGGAAAAATACTCTTTTCTTACATGGAATGCAGAGTATAGATCTGAAGTTGTTCCAGTGGCTGCAGATCTATATTGATAGAGTCAACTGAGCTTCTGCTAAGCAATAGACCCAGACTAAGGACTAATCCACTTAATCAGCCTAATTACCAGCTACACAAGATAAAGATCTGTAATTTTTCCTTTCAGACATAAATGAATGTGATGCCAATAACCCATGTGCACAACAGTGTTACAATATACTGGGTTCTTTCATCTGTCAGTGTAATCCAGGGTTTGAGTTAAGCAGTGACAGAATCAACTGTGAAGGTAAGCTTTTTTTTTTGTCTTGAAGGAATGATTTTTTTTAAAATAATTATTTTCCCAGAAGTCTTTCTGAGAATTAAGGGCTATAATTCAAGTGGAGCCACACTGTGGGTGCAATTTGTAGCCAAAACGCTCAAGACATTTATTTTTTTGTTGCAAATATGGGTGCTAATATGCACCTTAGTAGCTGCAGCTGCAGTCAGGTACATATAGATGTAGGTATCTCTCTTTACCACTAAGTGCAAAGTAGGACAGACATTCCTACAGTTCAGATCACAGCTGGCAAGAATGAGGCTTCTGAATACTTATTTTACAAACTCACTTGAATTGTGTGTGGTCTAATGCTGATGACCATTAAATGAATTGGAAAGGAATGCAAACCTAAAACAAGTGCAATTTTGTGTGTTGTTAAGCTCCTCTGAAAATAAAACCTCAAATTTTTTAAGAAAGCCACAATTGTACTTTTGAGGTGCTTTCAAGCCTGTGTATACAAACAGCATGTCTCCTGATGATTATACAATCAACACTATTTCCTCTGCCAGAGTCCCCACAGGGGTCCTCTAATCTCCTTTTGGACACATGATGATCTCACCCTTAAAACCCATATCCTTTCTACCAGTCTTTGAGCCAAAGAGGTCTTTTTGGTTTACCACTGCCCTCTATAACAAGCCAGCAGAGCTATTACAGATGCTCCCTCTCAACTTCTTCAGCTAATCCTACTTGCAAGTGAACAGAAGAGGGAGCAGCAAGTATGCAGCCTCCAAGGACATCCCTGGCATAAAACCAAGAGCTGGGCTCGAGCCTCAGAGGTAGTAGGAGGGAGCTATGCTGTCTTCCAAGTCATGCCCTGGTTCTGATAGGTTTAATTTAATTTCTGGTTAATGGCATGTGCTGTTAAATTCTGCGTCACACCTCACCTCTCTAGCAAGGTACTGATGGTTACACAAGAATAAAAAAGCAAAAGAGAATGGTATACACTGAATATTTTTTGAAGAAAAAAAAAAAAGAGGCCTTCCCTTCTTTCCCAAGGAGCTGCTCCATTAGTGTAGGGCACAAGTACAAAAGCAATATTTTTGCCTTACTAACTAATCTCACATCTGTGGTTTTTTGTGAAAGTAGTCACATTTTGGAATACTAACAGTATAAATTATTTCAAGAGTTATTTTCCCAAACCTGTTCTGAAGTCTAATTTCGCTTTTGCTTCCTCAAATCCAAAGTTCTCATTTTGGAGGTTTATTGATAAAACATAAGTAGAACTGGCCCTTCTGTTTGCACCTTTGAGACTTTAAGCAGTACGTTTCACGTTTTTGATAGCTTATTCTTTTTAGACAGAATTCATTCTTGTCTATTAGAACCAACATTTAGATATTATATTTAGTTCTGTAACAAGGTAAATGTTAAACAGCAATAACTTTAGGGTCTTTTGCTCTGTGCAGACACTGATGAATGCAGAACCTCAAGTTATATCTGTCAGTATCAGTGTGTCAACGAACCAGGAAAGTTCTCCTGTGTCTGCCCTGAAGGATACCAGGTAGTAGGAGGCAGAACATGCCAAGGTAGGTGCCCTCATCTTTGCTGTCTCAATACTGCATTATTACTGCATTTCAGGCAAGACTAAGAATGCTTGCTATCAAAATGTTTATATTTCATAACAGGATTACCATTACTTTAGCAAAAGATATGTTGGCAAAGCATTTGATGATTAATTGCATACCTTATATTCATTCTTATTTGAATCATTGAGCTCAAACTCTTAAGTCCTTCAGATTCCTAGGTCAAAATTTCCATTTTTGCAACCCTCGTGTAAAACTTGTCTTGGGTGTCCAGGTAATGACTCTTAAGTTTCAGAGATAAATATCATACACCAAAAAAAAAAAATCAGCCCTTTTTTTCTTACAGACAGTAAACATGGCTTTATAGCATGTTGCATTTTATAGAGGTTCCTAAATCCAGCCACAGTAGAAATTAAAGATGTTTTTCCTCTGATAACAGGAGAAAAAATGCAAGCAGCTTTTGATAATTTGTATTTAGAAAGCTTTTGAGCACCTTCGATAATTTGTGTTTAGAAAATAAATGTTCTGGTCAGGCACTACTGAATTCCAGAATTTTAAAATGTGTGATTTTTCCTCACTGGTGCTAAATATCTCTGTATCTCATTAGAGACTATTGCAGAACATATTAACTGCAAGAACCATGGCTTCTGTAATCCAGAACGCAATTTAACAGTAATTATTTTTAGAAATAAACAGGTGTGCTAATTATTGGTAGAAGGGATGAGGAAATAACTCATTTTAATTAATATTTTTAATACAATTCAGATTAATTTCTTTCCTTTCTTAAGAACAGCAGCTGATAGTGAACGTCGTGGGGTAGTTATTCTGACCATCTAAAAATCTGTTTGTGCCTTCCGAGAGATTACATTTGAATAAACCCTTTTAATGACTGTTTTAATTTCAGGAGACCATATTGGTAGAGAGTAGTCAGGTTCTGGCACTGACAAGATAATAGAGCATTAATGCAGTCCCCAACTCCATTCAGGGCTTTTTTCCCCCCAGGCAAAAAAGGAAGATCTGCTTTGTACATTAAACAAGTTTTCATTATTCCTTTCGAAGGTATTTTAGTTAAAACGCAGCCATTAACTAAGCATTTTAGTTAGACCATGGAACTCAGGCAATCAAAAATGAGAACCTGCAGAAAGCAGAAAATCACTGTTATTCCTCAAAACATTTTTCCTCCATCTACATAATATTTTCTGCTACAAAATAATTGTTTGCTAATTGGAAGCTTTACAAGATTTCTACAGTTGCATTATGTATAATTAATGTGTATCTTTAGTCAACTAAAAAACTAAGTTAGACTTAACACTCAAACAGATTTATTCCATTCCTACATAGAGAAATCCCTTATAGCCAGGCCTCAGAAAAGCAGGTAAAGAACACAAAAACCTGTTGGGTTTCAACAAACAAGCAGGTGGCTTTTTTTCGGTTGTTGTATTGAAGACGTTATGTTTGGTTTTGTAGCAGACTCCTTTCCATCTGCTTTAACACAGTCCCTTTTCCTTCCTCCTAGATATAAATGAGTGTGAGACTACTAATGAATGCAGAGAGGATGAAATTTGCTGGAATTACCATGGGGGATTTCGTTGTTACCCAAGAAATCCTTGTCAAGAGCCCTATGTCCTTACATCTGAGAAGTAAGCAGAAAAATTAATCTTTTTTTTTTTTTTTTTTTTTTTTAAGGAACATCCTCAACAGGCAACATGATCAAATGCAACAGAAAGCCAGTACCATTTGTTTGCAGCTATCACAGTTTCATCCATTTTTGTTTTTCAGCCGCTGTGTCTGCCCTGTATCAAATGCTATTTGCCGAGAGCTGCCTTACTCTGTTGTGTACAAATACATGAGCATCCGTTCAGACAGAACAGTGCCCTCTGATATCTTCCAGATTCAGGCAACCACTATTTACCCTAATACTATTAACACATTCCGGATCAAGTCTGGAAACGAAAATGGAGAATTTTACCTGAGAGTGAGTATTGGTGGGAGTTGAACCCTGAGTGGGGCATACAAACCATGCGTGCCACCAAGGTGTTATAGTGCCTTGCCGCTTTGACAGCTCCATCAGATGTTCCTGTAAGAGTATCACAGCATCCCAAAGTTTATCAACTTTTTAATACTTCCCTATTAAATGTGCTTGGTTTCCGAATTTTAAAAAGCCTTTTACTTCTCTACCTGAAAACTAAACTGAGAATCAAACTGTTTCTTTCAAGCGAATACAACACTAGTTGCAATCATGGGTATTTAGCAATCTTGGGACAACCTTGTCAGATTCCAAGGAGATAGCTCTATGCTTTTCATTCTCTGTGCCAACACCCCATATATATGTATTTAGGAGAGGATTATAGAAAGATTCCTTGTACAATTATGTTTATTACATTTATCTTTTTTACAGAAAAGTAATCATTAATAGCTTGGGATGGAGCACTGATTTCTAGAGTGCTAAGTTCAGGCCAGCTTTCAAATAAAGTTTTATGTTGAGACATACTTAAACCTTTATTTTTTCACAGTGCTGCAATTATTTTGGAAAACCACCAAGGTTCAAATTACTTACAGTAGCAGTATTTCCTGTTGGTATCATGTATTCAAGTAGATAAGCATTAATTAAAGTGTCTATAATATCTGCTTTTTAAGATTTTTTTTGGAAGAAATCTAATTTTCTTGGATGCTTGGAATATTCACAAATTCCTGGGAAATCCTTTTTGCTTCATATGTGACTTTACACTTAGTAAAACAGAATTGGCACAAAAAACTTAAATCAGAACTGTATTAATTAGAAAGTTTTTGGGTTTGTTTCTTTATTCTTCAAAACTGAAGATTAGGGGGTTTTGATAGTACCTCCAAGAGGTGTACTAAGATATGGCATTGCCTATTTATACCATTTCCCAAGATGGGAATAAGGAAGTACTCATCTGACTTGTTCTGCTATAGCCTACAGTCCAGTCCTTTTCCCTGGATTTATTACAAATCAAAAATCCATACCTCCCCCAAAATATAAACTGTTATTTGCTTAAAAGAAAATGATACCTGCTTTAGTTTGGGTTAGACCCCAATCTAGCTTTCAGACTGATTTTCTTTAGACTAAAATTCCAATCTTCTGCTGCCACCCAACAAGAAATCACAGGCCTTAAATAAGGAAGCACATGTTTATTCCTGCGAAGGGACTGCAGTAAATAAAGGCTTACTTGGAAGTTATTTCTATTGTTTTAGTAAAACCCTGAGCTGGGCCTCAGATACAACAGATGGATTGGATTCATCTGTATACCCTGCTTATTCGACATGGTGAGAAAATATTTGTAGTAGGTGAAGGGAGAAATGCAGTTTACCCTTTTACTATCATCTGTAAATTCCAAAGCTGTTTAACAAACCAGTAACATGCCATGGATGAGGCCTCTCAGTGTTCCCCAGACTGGGAAAAGAGCCTCCGAGTGGTGCAAGAAGGAGATGGCAATAGGCACTCTGGTTGCAAAAATTCTGTGTTTACAAGGTGTGCATGACTTCTTCTGGAGTATGAGCTATGAGATAGAATTTCCCTTCACTGAACAAGCTACATCACTGTTAAAGACATTAGGTCTCACTTGTTTTACTTATTCTCCATATATTTTAAAAGCTGATAGATGGGGATAAAAACAAAGACCATCCTGGGATAGATTACCACTTTTCACATCCTTTAGGAGAGTCAGCATAACCAGGAACAGATTTTGCAGTGCAGTTTATTCCTCTGAGCCTTAGTCAGGTAAAGTTTTCCCTGCAGCAAAGCCAGGTGTGAGATTAGTCATGACCATCTAAAAATGTTAAAAGAATACTTGCATTGTGTATCTCTGTGCTGAGACAGAGCGTTTTTACAGCGTAGCAACACAAGCACTCTCTGCCATAACTAGGGACTCGTTTTAGATTTGACTGAATTAAAATTTTTTTGTTGTTCTTTCAGCAAACAAGCACTGTAAGCGCAATGCTTGTACTGGTGAAATCACTATCGGGACCAAGAGAACACATTGTGGATCTGGAGATGCTAACAGTCAACAGTTTGAATTATCGTACAAGCTCCGTGTTAAGATTAACAATAATAGTGGGACCTTACGCATTTTAGTGGTTTTCAATAACCCTCCACTGGCACTTAAAGCAGCCAAAGAATATTATCTTAAAGAAAGCACTTACTATTTTATTTATAGATCTTGCTCTCTTTTTTTTTTAAGATTTGTTTAGTAAATTGATATCTTTAATCCACACATTACACCTGTAATTCAAAATTAGTAGATGTGTTCCATAGTATAACATGGGCATTGTCACTTTCTGTATAAAGATTTAAATCTTTTTTATTACCTTTCTTGGACTAGATGCATACTATGCTTTTGTATGAGAACTGTATGTTCATACTATCCTGTAAAACTTCACACACCCTTCCTAGCCAAATAGGTCATGTAATTAAAAGGCAATCTTCTGTGTTGTTTTTATTTTAAATTCTAATGCAGCTACACTGACAATCTCAAAAAGAAGAAAAATATATAGTATGAATGATACAGTAATGGTTATCTGATAAGCTAAAGTATATTTCTTTTTAACTACTTTGTAACAAAAGATAAGAGTCAATAAAAATCTATTTCTGTACACATTTATGTGCTGTCAGTTGGATTTTCAGATCTAGGTTGGAGGCAAAGTTACATTATGAGATGTGTTTTGCATTGGGATTGTATATGCAGATTGTGTTAACCATACCACAGAATAATATTCTACTCTCTTCAAGAAAAATAGACCATAGGAAGAAAATTTGTCCAACAATGAAAGAAACTCCAAATAAAAAATCACCACGCTGGGCACATGTGTCAGTGCTTGCTCCTGAGAACACTGTTGGTAGTTCCTGGTTAGAAGGATACAGCATTTTCAGACAGAAGTTAACATGCTATTTTTCCAGAAAAATTGTCTTGTATACCAAGAACTGAGTGCATTTGCTTATTAAGTTATATCATATTTTCAGGCACTCAGTCCTATTCCTGCTCTTACAACTCAGATGTATCATGTACAGCGTTCATAAAATTTATTTCTAATTCAAGAACTAATAACATCTTTTGTAATATGTAAAATCTTATTTCTTGTTTAAAATGTAGTTAATCCTTTGATGTACAAAATTTTTAATAAAGTTCTCTTACCATATTGTATTTAGTCTTTGAAGTAATTTTTTAGCTACGTTACAGGGCTGAATTGTCAGCTACTGTGGGAGTCAGCAAAGCCCCACTGAGTTCTGCAGAGTCAGAGTGACCCAGATCTCCGTCCATACAGTATCGGTTCATGGAAGATAAAAATCACAATTCCTTTGTAGAAGGACAAATGTATTACCTACTGAGTTTTAGTTTTACTTACATTAATAAAAGGAAAAACATACCAACATACACACATTGCTAGTTAGTTGCTGATTTACAGGAAGGAGCCACTTTTCCACTAAAAATTTGTTTTCTATAGAAAATATTTGTGAATGATGCATATAGTATATAAAAAAAAATCCTCTTGTGGTGCAGACTCACAGATTCATATTTATTGAGGATATCAGTCACCCTCAGTGACTACTTTCAGGGGGTGTGCCCAAAGAGAAGCAATGAGCACGGCTGGATAACTTGGCGTCCAGAGGTCCTGCATGGCAAGACAGCAAAAATTCACTCCAGAATATAACTTAGAACAGGGCACAACCGCTCTGGGTTAGTGACACATCCCCCATGCTCAGACAAATTGGAGAGCAGGACTCCATTATCCAATGATCATTCCTTTAGGCAGTCATCTGTGGCTTTAAACATATGCTTCATCTGCCAAAAGGGTCAGAGCACATGGTTGTGACATAGGCCAAAAAAACAGTGCTGGCACTGCATCACATTTTCTTTGCCTGGGGCCCCAGAACTGGGGGGCAAGAGCCCAGGTACCCTTCATCCCTCTCTCCAGAGAGGAGCTCACCAATACAAACCCAATTGCTTTGTAGAGGTATTTAATTTGTGTTTTCCAAGGTGAGAATGCTCTGATATAAAGAGTTTGGCTTGGAGGAAGCTGCTTCCTCTCCCCAGAGGGATTCCTCCCCATTCATCATCCCTACAAATCCTCTTGGTTTGAAAGGCAGCTCCTCACAAGTACTGAGCAAAATGCCTCCTACCTCCTCCTCCCTGCAATTCTTGGGGCAAGCAGCACACCTCCATGCTTAGTTTGTCAACTCACATTTTCTCTCTCTGTAGTCTTGTCATCACAAATGAGCTGTGCTGGCCCCCAAGCATCTCTCTCTATCCCCAGCATCAGCACTGTTGTTCACTGACTTTTGATTTCCCTAATTGTTTAATTCAGCATTGTCCATTCTGAAAAGCAATCAATGTTCTTCTTGTTTCTAGGTTTAATATGGGCAGTTCTCTCACATCCAGCAGAGCTGGTCTGACAGGTGTCCAGAGGAGGCTGAAGTGGCTTTGTCCCTGTAAGTCCTGAGACTTGCAGGGCACCAAGCTGTTCTCTGCAGTGAATTAAGCAGCCACAAATCACCCTCAACATCCCCAAGCTGCCAGACTCTACACAAGGATTTACTCAATGTTCATGCTTTGCCAATATATGCACCAGTTTCATCACCAGCACTTTTAAATCTTCCTTTTGAATCTCTGCTTATCTGACAATGACCCAAAATTGATCATTTTATGTAAAGAAAAATAACACTTATATACTTATCAAACTGCATGAACAGCAGAGGCAGTTGTAGGTCATGCACGTGCCCAAGCCACGTTCAGCCCACTCATTCCTCCACATCTCGCCACGCTCATACACTTGGCTTAACCTATTTTTTTTTTTGCACAAGCTGTCCTGCCAACCACTCTACTCCTTGTCTGTTTGCAATATTCAGGTCTAAATGAGACCACTTAAACCCCACACTAGCCAAGCCAGAGGTTATCATGCAGCTCAGGAGAAGAGATCCCAATGCTTGCCATTATACTGCTATGGGTTAGTTGAGACCTAAACACAGCCATTGGGTGTGGGCACTGCTCTCCACACGTGACGTTAATCACTGAGCTTTTATGAAAGCGGGGAGCTGAAATAACAGCAGCCCCTCCAAACCAAAACACAAGTAGGCAAGCAGAGTGAGCCTGGGACTACAGCAGGGCTGAGCAGAAATTGGAAGGGGTGGTTGGTATTGTTTTGGATAGGGGTGCGGTACAGGATCAAGGGTAAGAGTGTCTGAAAAGCCCATAATCAAAGTGAGATGATGGTTCAGAGCCTGAACAAGAAGAGCTTTTGTATGCTGTGTTGCAGCAGAAAACCTGATTGTTGTTAGGAGGGAAACCCACAGGTTCATCCAGTTCTCCAGAAAAGCAGGACTTCATGTTGCTTGCCAAGGATACGGAGCTCCAGCAAGCATGTAACAAGAGATTGAATAGCTACTTGGGTTAAAATTAACACTGAAATCCCAAGAAATCATATGAGAGTAAAGTGTTTGCTCAGCCTGCACTGTATCCTACCGGCATGACCGTTATCAACAACATGCTCCAGGAAAGATTCTCATATAAATCTCTGTCACTGTTGGAGAAGAATCTAAATCAGGGTCACAGGCATAATTTAATATCTGCTAAGAAAAAGTAAAAAGAAAAAATGGGACTCTGAGTAAACAGAACTTAAGGAACTAGAAACGCAAGTTCATTCACTTCCCCAGGACCACCTGAACACAGTGCAGTGGGATTATTTTGTTTGGAAGGCTCACAAATGCAAGTTTATTGTTGAATCCCGTTTCCATGACTGCAAAGAGTTGCTTATGTTTTGAATGATCATCCATGTTTCTAACTTTATAACTCTCCTATTAAAATATAGAACAGCTGCTGCCCCAGTCAGCTGTTCGGCATATGGAGCGCACCAGGGACAAAGCCCTGTTAACACGGAGAATTATTTTTAACGCCCTCACATTTCTAAACCTCACCATCATCTCAGCAAAATGGCACATTTCCACACTTCCCAGCTGGGTGAACACCTGCATAATGCAAAACTGAACTGTGCTGCATCTGGTACAAAAACCAATTTTATTTCATCTGGCCAGCAGAGAAAGTTATCAGCCTCGGTGAACAGAGACAGGGCAAAAAGTTAACTGTGTTTTATATCTGGGGAAAAGCAGATGTCTAGTTAAGATGTTTATACTGCAAACATTTCTGTATATATTAGGAGGAAAGAGAGCTGTTTAATAAAATGCAGTTGGTTTATAGTTGCCAAAGCAAATTTGAAGGACGGTGCAACAGCTTTTGTCATTTTTGCATGGGAAAAAATATAATCGATTTTATATTGCTATAGATTATGTACATCAAACAAGTAATTTTTTAAACTACGTGATCTCAAAGTTAACTCTTTTTAAAGCCTTCCATTTATTGTCTATACTTGCTCAGAAGAAAAATCTGCAGACATTGTGCCTCACCAATACAACAAAGTATTAGCAGCTTCCCCTGATTTATCCTCTGGTATCTCAGAAAACACCTTGACACTGGATTAGGAGCTGCATGGCCAAGACACACAGCAATGCTTCCTGCAGAACAAAACATTGAACTTAGGTGAGCTCAAGGTTTTGTTTGTAAACACAGTCACATCACGTCAGTCACACGTTGTTTCTGATCTTGCCTGAAAGAGAAGTTTTCACTTTTTGATCCAGAATCCCAACAGTCTCAGAAGGGACATCAACACTCTGCAGCTCTGCTCCCTCCCAGAAATACATCTGGATAATTAATATTTTGTAACTTTCATACAATATTTTTGTAATTTCAACATTACCACACAGTACATAAATATTCAAACAGGAGAAACATTCCCACTAGCATGCTTCAGATCAGACCTTTGAAAGTGGAAAGTGCAGCCTCAGCTAAGCACTTCAGCAGCTCCTGCCCCGCAAACACACACCAGTGCACTTTATTGCATAGCTTTAACGAAACATTTTGTTTTCTCCCCCTGAAGAAGATACCCCTTAAAGCCTCTGCAGTTCTGGTCTACAAAAACTCCCTACGCAAAGGCATGCACCATCCCCATCCATACACTCGAACAAGCACACAGAAAGACTTTCAAATTTAGCAGCCTGCCAGCTGGGTTGACTAAAGTAACATTTATGCTGTTAAACTCTGAAACCACAATCAAGAAAGTCACACAGACACCTCGAGGCCTAAATCCTGCCAATGCCACTACAGAAGAAACTTCTGAACCTGTGATCACCTCCTCTTGAGTGTCACATTTTCTTCTTGTACTTTGAGCGTTTCTAGAGTATCTATGTGTGATATATAAGAATGTTTCCTATACAGAATATATACAACAAACACCCAAGTGGGAAGTTAAAAGAGAGAAATTCTTGCAGGCGGCATGGAAACTAGGAAAACAAACAGATTTTGGAAGCTCAGAGTAAGGGCTGCAGAGGGGAAGCCAACATACCAAAACAGCAGGGTAAAAGGCATTATTAAAATCAGTAAGTCATCCTCTGAGAAGCTGAGGTTGCATACGAATGAGAGAAATAGAAATGTTCCTGAGATCTGGAAAGTCACACATCAAAACAAACAAGGGAGGCCAAAGGAGCAACTTGCAAACACCCAGACCAGCAAATCAAGCCTCTTCCAAGCACAGCAGAAGCAACCTCCCAGGAGGCTGATGCGACCAAGAGGTGACCCACATATTAGGAGAACAAGCGAAAAAAAGATAGTGCCGTGGCAGAAAAAAACAAAGTGAAAGTTTCTATCATGTTTCTGGAAAGGAATTTGGCAATACCACCATGCCAGAGCTGTTCTTACAGGCCACTGCCTGTATCATAGGACCTGCTTTGAAATAAGAAGTGGATAGAAGAGGGGGAACTGGAAATTTTGCTAATATATCCAATTGTTCAAGTAAAGATGGGCAGCCCCTGGAAAACAGGGCTGGGGAAAGCCTCTGAATATTGAGCAAAAGATGCCAAATAAAATCAAAGGGGCTAAATGTAAAGTGTTGCACATGGGGGAAAGTTATCCCAGCTTTATTTGAACAGTGAAGGCCTCTGAACTGACCACCACCTCTCAGGAGGATAGTGTCAAGGTTATGACAGACCATTCAAAGGAAACTACAGCTCCAGAAAGCAAACCTGGCATCAGGAATAATTTGAGATGGAGCAGGAAACAAAGCCGAACATTTACAAAGTTGTGTAAATCCACTACATCTTGAACACAGCATGCAGTTTGGGTCCCATTCCCCCCAACTCTTCTTACAGAGAGATGTTAAGAATGTTAAAGCTCAGATCAATCTGTAAAATAGCTGCACAAATTCACAGAAAAGCCTCCCTAGTTCCTTTAAATACATCACCTGTCCTGAACAGGAGCTCTTCCCCTGGCACCTGCAGGCACAAGGAAAGCATTTCCAGTTTGCTATTAGCAGCTCTGAAGCTGTTACATACGCTTGCCAGAAGCTCTACTATCAGCACAGCCTGTTACTATGCTGAACGCCTAAAAGCTGAAAATCACACCAAAACAAAAAAGGGAAGTAGCCTGCACAAAGCATTTTGATGCTACCTCCTCTGTTTGCATTAGTAATGTGTTTGTGTGGTTGCTGCTATCAGTCCATGGCGAACTGCCAGCACCAAGTTTGGTGACCAACCATTGCACCTGGCTCAGCAGCGGCCACAAAAGCATTAAAACAAATTCTGTGAGCAGCAAATGTTTGCAAAAAAATCAGCTTCGAGGGAGAAAAATTTAACTTCTGCCCAGTTTAAGGGCACTGCCTGAGGGAAGGTAGCAAGAACCAATCACTGCAAATAATAGTGTTTCTAGGAAAGCCATTTCTGGACACACTTATTAGACATGAATCGACCCTTGAAGTGATTCAAAGCCTGAAGCTGAAGTTTGTATTTGCTGCTTTCTCTTCCCATAATGAACCAGCTTCCAGAAAATTTTGCAACACAAGGTCAGTCTAAAGACTAGCACCCAATATTTACTAGGGTGGTTTTGTTTCATGAGAGCTTCAAAAGCTAACAAAGGTAGGTAGGCAGCAAAAAGCATAAAGCAACATGCCAAGCACTCACTGCAAGGCTGGTGATTTTGTACTAAAAACCAAATCACAAGGATCAAAATGATAACATGAAACTACAGTGGGGTCAGAAGATTTTTGCCTTTGCTCTGGTATGCTGAAGAAGGTAAACCTAAATTATACAGTTAATATTTCCAATAAAACACTAAAATTTCATGGATGATCAAGCAGCAGTTCCTTCTAACATACCACAAAAGGCCACAGTTTCTTCTTCTGTTTTCTGCAAACACAGAGCAGATCAAGCTGCCATATGCTTGTGTCTTACTGCAAGCCAGACTCATGCATCATTTTCCCCGCTAGTGCTAAGAAACATCAGCCTGAAACCACAACAAAACCTTTGCAAGAGCATCACATTTTGAGAGCTCACTCCATGTCTAGGCAAACTGGCTAGGGTTTGGCTTCCTTCTTTTATCAGGAAGCTACTCCCTCTCCAGCAACCTTTTTCCCCTCTGCTATACAGTCAAGGCATCACTAGCCATTACAATTTCCATCATATCAGGTTAAAAGCTGCACAGTTCCATAATAAACAAACATTTTTTCAGGATTGTTTCCTTGCTTAGTTTAAGGATTTCAACACCACGCCGCCCTCCCCTGCATCTGTGGAGTTGGCAGAAATTGAGAGGCCAGAGTGACATTCTTGTGAAGCTTCAGCTTGCACTTTGCACAAAGGCTGTTCACATACAAGTGTAAAGAAAAGAGAGACACCACATTCACATCACAGCAATCAAAGATGAAAATAAAGCTCTCCTGAAAGACTGTGCACACATGCACATTACAGATGTATGATAGATACATGCAGTGCTGATATGTAAAGAAAAAAGGATCCAGCCAGTACCAACATCCCACTCAAATCCACCTGCCTGCAACACACCAAGATAATTAAAACACATCTCAACTGACAGCTTGTTGGCACAGCCTTCTCCTATGATAAAATTAGTAGTTAAGTCACTATTCATCCTGACATAATTTGATGCTTGTACCTAGGCCAAAACCCCTAAACCAAGGTATTTTCAAGCGTGAAGACCAGTAGCTTGGATTGTCTTTCTGTTCCCTGTACTACAGGAGATGGCGTAAGTTCTAAACAACTTGAGGAAAAAAAACCAAACCACACATTAGTAAAATTCCTGGATTCTGGTTTTAAGCATCTGTTACTGAGTTTCCAAGATATTCAGTCTGAGCACCAGGTGCTCAAAACACATTTTGGATGGGGACAAAGCACCCCCAACCCACTCTCACCGCTCTTCAATGGGCTCTGGGCAGCATCTTGACACAGCCCCTACCACAGCCTTTTATTATCTGAATTCAGTCCTTCCACTGCTGTGACATTGATGCTGCAATATTTTCCATCTCTGAATGTTAGATTATTTCTTTGCCTTTGGGCTTACCCAAATTTGCACACACTTAGGCACTTCAGATCAAGGCTTCTGCTCTCATTGTTCTTGACCACCATCACCCAAACTGAAAACACTGTGCTTCAGGAGGGAAAAAATACTATCTAGATATTTAGAAAGATCAGCTTGGCTCTGAAAATTAGACAGTGCTTTCAAGCAATGTAGGGTATTTGGTGATAGGGGCATGTTTTCTCACACCACATGCCCCAAAATCCCCCAGATCAGCCATGTAACCTGGGGTATTTCAACAGCCATCCTCAGCAGACACTTCCTGAGGTTGCCTGGAGTCTCAAAAAGGATGTAAAATATTTGTAGTAATTCCCTGAACAAACCCAAGAGGCTTCCTCGAAGCAGACTCTTCAGCTATGTTGACTTGCTTTTTTAAAAGGTAATATAAATTCCACTTACACTGGTTTGTTTTGATGTTGAAAATTGGTCTCCATAGACATGGTTGAAATCATGCCCTGAAGCACTGAGGCTGGAGCCAACAACCACACAGCCCTTCGCCAGTGCAGAGCTGAGGAGGTTTTAAAGGTGTAAATGCCATCCCGACTGCCACAGCAGGACTGAGAGAGCGCAGGGGAGACCAGGAAGGGACAGGGCACCCCATCACAGAGGGGAAAGCCACGGCTGTGGCCACCCAGGCGCTGGGAGAAGTCGTGTCACCCCCAACCCAAAGCCCCATCCTGCTGCTCATACATTTCCTTCACCAGGCATAGACAAGGGGGCAAAAAGCCCCACAGAATCTGTAGGAATCCTACAAATTTTTTTTATTTTTTTTTTAATTTTTAAAACCTCATTGCCCTGCAGAAGCTCCTTCAAAGGCTGACACGCAGCTAGGACTGCAGTGGTGTTTGCCAAGCAGAAACAGCAATAAAAAGAAATAAGGGTGAGACAAACACAGGGAATATATGGAGAAATGACAAGTAGAGGTTTTTATATGGAAATTTATATCGAGGGTAACATTCCTGTATAACACAAGCGTTTTAATACTTCCGGATGCAAGCCTCAAGCCAAAATCCAGTGAGGTCTGATGCTACGATAGTGTTTTAAGTTCAGGGATCCTGAGCGTTTTGCAAGAGCTACAGGTTTTCTGAGTGCCAAAACCCATCCAGAACAACAGCAAAAGAAAGCTTTTAATTCTTCTCCAAATAACCCCACCGCAATGTCCCAGCATGAAGCAATCACAAAGCAGAAATTAGTCCTGAGGCACCAAACCGCCCAAGTCGATTGGAACATCGGGATGCGCAGACCACTGCAAAACCTGCTTGCCCCGTCCAGATTAGGGCACAAAAGAAAAAAAAAAAGACAAAAAGCAAGAGATCACCTATATTTGAAAAAGCATTATTTTCATTAAACTCTTTTCTTCACCCTTCCAGCTCTATCACTGCTTCTGCCACCTGCCTCCACCTCCCCAGGGGTGGTGCCACAGACTCTCCATACCACTGCAAAGGCCAGGCAGAAAACTGTCATTGAGGATTTCCCTGAAAGGCCAGCTTGATTTCAAATAAAGCGCAGGATTTCTCCGCCGAGGGTGATACCAGGCTGAGATCAAACCAGGAGATGTGTTCCCCAGGTCAGCGACGCAGCAAGTGTGAGCTCACACGAGCGATAAACTGTTCGGAACAGCTTGTCCCAGAGACGCTGCTGCTCCTCCACTGCTGCCAAGACCCGCTTCTGCTTGGTTTATGCACTATGCCAATTCCTTCCCTATAAGATTAAGCTGCCTCAAGGCAATTTCAACTTACACATCTGATATTTTGAGCATTTTTTATGCTCTGCAGAACAGGAGCCAGCACAGCCCATTTACTGCCACTTCCCCTTCTCACCTCGTGTCACCCTTGCGAAGGCATTCGTTCCCATTTAAGTGCTCACACACCTTTTCTGGGACTTTGAAACATCAAAGGGATAATTCAAAGAACTAATATTTCACTGTAGAGCAGAACTGAGCCATTAGTGCCACAAAGCTCAACTCTGCAGGGGCATCAACCTGATAGCAAAGTGTATAGGACCTGTTTGCTCAGATATGTCCACCATACTGAGGAATAGTTTATACCTCTTGAGACCACATTGGGTTTATTAAATTCCATTAGTTTATTATGAGTACCAATAACATATGCTAGAAACAAATACATCTGTTTTTAAGCCTAAAAGTTTAGTTTCAAGACCATCCTAGCAGCTCCAAGTTAAAAAGGCAGATACTAAATTAAAAGAAAAAAAATCAATAATCTAAAAAGTCTCCAAATTCCTTATTTGTTTACTTATCCAACTACACATGAATAATTTCAGTCTAGCACAGGCCTGTTCAGGTGCCAGATCTTGTTTGCAAGTCTGCTCTGTGAAAGACAAATGTACAGCTGAACTTGGATGCCGTGCAAGTATCAGCCAGCTATTAGCATTAATTGCTAAACAATTTTTCAAAAAATTAGACTAAATACAAAGCTCAACGCCTGCAGTTGTTGCTAGTTACTGCTGTGAGGAAAAGAGTTTCTAACACACAACTGGTTGGCTCAAATTATAAATACAATTAAAATACTGCATTTACATTGCCAGAACAGTAACTCTATTCTGTGGAGATGTGGTTTTCAGCATAAAAAAAAAAATTCTGTATGCACCAACAAGAAAGGCGGATCTAAAGGGACACTTGTGTGCACAGTAACCATGACCATTGTGATCCAGCTCACAAAACACCAAAAATTTTGCAGGTGCATCTCCAAAGCCATTGATTACACTGTTCAGATGAAACACAATTGTGTAACAAAGTAAGTTATAAACAAGAACATGGAAAAGCAGAGGAGGAAAGAAACTTCCTGAGGGTTTGGCATTATTCTTATTAGTGATGGCTGAATTCATTTTGCCTCATTTCCGATGTAGTCAGATATTCAAATAAAACTTGAACACCATCTGTTTGCCATGATCCAGAGACAACAAAGATTGGAGACCAGAAAGCATGAAGATAGCAACACTCAGACACAGAGTTTGCCTACACAATCAGTTTGTATCAGGCCAGATGTGGGATCTGTGAGAAAAGCTGTTGTCTACCTATAACATGGAACATGTTTCCTCTAAATGTAAAAACATTTGTAACTGAGTCAGCACTGGACTGGTGGAAAGAATACATTTACAAAGAAAAAAATTTTACAGAAAAATTTTGCAACTGTAAAAAATTCCTCCATTAAAGGAGTCTATGCTCAGGTCTCTGGAGCAGCAAGGCAGAAGCAGCGGTAGCTTGACAGCAACTGGTGAGGAATAGTTTGCAAAATGTTTGCTTGTCAACCTGTACTATAACAATACAGATCATTAGTTTACTCGCTAACATCTCCAGCATCTTTATCATGAAATAAAAGTGTTGTTCCTTGCATCTGTGAAGCTCTCAAATCAAGACATTTGCTGAAGTTTTTTTAGAAGGTCAATAAAAACAGGAACATTAAAATTCCATATTTAGGAACTCCACTTAAGTAAATTAATTTAATAAAGTATCCAATAAAAGCATAAAAATCTAATGCAAACTTAATTGCGATAACTGAGTTTAATTGCATTATATGCAAAGCTCATCACAACAAATCACAACTGAAACTTTCCTCCACAGTACTATTTAGGGCAGATTTCACTCCACCTAACAGACAATAGGAACAAGATGCATGTTTTCATTTAATACAGGAACACCTGTGGGGAACAGGAGGGCTGAGGAAATGCATCTATAATTAACTCATTTTGGAGGCATAGTTATGGTGCAAGTGCATGCACTAATACTTCATTTTTCTTCCCTCAAATATTTGTGCTCCTAATTTTGTAGTCAAGAATTGCACATTTCCCTGAACAAGAATCAATCTGTGCAAGCCTTTGCTCTGACATTTGCTTTGCATTGAGACCAAACTCTACTCCAGCCAAAACTAGCACAACCAGGCACAAAGAGTGCCCTATCCCATCCTTCTGCCACCAGAAACACAAGTCAAGGGACACACAGATGGGCTCCCACCAGCCCCCAGCCCCCCTCAGGCATTTCAGGATGGCAGCATGTCTCTTGCCAAGCTACAAGGGTCAGGCTAGAAGGTGCCATCACCAGCTGTCTGTTCACAGAAGAGAAATCCCCTCCAGGAAGCATTAACTGACACCCACTCAGTAAAAGGCGGATGCCGAACAGAGAGCCCAAATTGCCACGGATGGATCCTTAGCAGTATTTTACTGCAGTCCTCAAAAGCATATTCCCTCCTGCATGTAAGCAAGGCACAGGAGCCACTGGTGTTTGAGGCCAGCCCTGGCCAGGATCTGGCTGTAGAGGCCAACAGTCCCCAAACCTTGCAGTCGGCCAAGAAATTCAGTTTTATTCCAGCTCAGCTGATCAAGGCAAGCCGCTCACAAGCTCATGGAGGCTTTAAAACCTTCCCAGGGTTAAAAAAATGAGCCCTAGCTTCAAAGTTGTGTGGCACAGCAAGTTGAACTCCTTTTCTGAGCAAGAAGCAAAGGGAGGAGAGGATTTTCTTTGCATAATTTTATCTGCATAGCCTCTTTAGAGGCCGTGTGCTTGCTGGTGCCCATCAGCATCTGGCACTGTACCACTGTTACATGTAGAAATTGCTGTGCAAGTACAGCTGACCACACACTACCGCCAGGCAGGCATCACAGCCTCTGTATAGTCTGCAGAAAGTAAAATAGCTCAAAATAAAAAAGATAAATAAAACTCATGCATAAAACTCCAAGATTTTGGAAAATGCTGCTTATAGTGCATTTGAGAAATGTTTTGCAGCTAGGCAATTAAAGCCTGTAACACAACACATACCCATAAAGACAAGATTACAGAGGCAGCCTGGATTTTTTACATTTCCTTGTGCACACTTGGCCAGAAAACCTGAAGCTCCCAGTGTCGCTCCTGCAGGGAAGCTCACATGCACGCGTGGGTGATGCAAGTGGGTTATGGTAACAGCTGGGCTTTAAACTACACAACCAGGAGATGGGTCTACCTGGCAGGAGCTCCTGATATGCAGGATAAGGGTTTTATTAGCATACTTTTACAATTACTTTGCTCAAAAGTAAAAATTATCAGACCAAAGCAGGTTCAGGAAGAAGATCAATGGCATTTCCAGATGACTGTTGTTTGTTTATGATGGCAGGGGCAGAATTACATCTGTTCGAGGATTTTGCAAGTAGAAACTACCCAACAACTGCTTGGAGTTAGAAAAAATAGGTGTAATCCTAAAAGAAAAAAAAAATCACTGAGAAGATTAACTAGAGTACATAGCTAACACGATACACTAGATATTGCTGCCTTGAGTTTGAGTGTATTGTACACCTACAATAATTTTAGTATCTTGAAAACAGCAGTAATAATTTAAAAAGTAATTTCATAATAGAGGGTTTGTTTTTTTTTTCAGAACTGGGGTATAACCTCTAAAGTCAAAGGCAGAAGGATACAGTATCACCCATCCTGGGAATAGGATGCTGAGAGTTGTTGAGAAAGATCAGTCTAGTGACACTGAGCTAAAAATCAGAGCATACCATGGAGAAAATGCTGGTTTTCCTTTAGATGCTTTTTACACCCACCACACAAAGAGTTACAATTAACTTACAAAGGCTAGATTTGGGGATTTGGGAAGCTCTTAGGGCAAGGGAACACTCAAAAAAACCCCTTAAGGCCACACAGTACAAAGTTAAATGAGATAAATCAAAGGTTGAAGATGAATCACTGAACTGTTATCAGCTATGGGGCAAATGCCTGCCACCATGGGCTGAAGTATTCTGCCTTCCTCTACTACTTTGAGTTCTGCAGCTGTTATTACCCTATTAAAATTTTTATGCGTTGTCCTAGACATTTCAGGTCCCCAGACACAGCTAACTACCCTCAGTTTTAAATGGCAGATACCCTTATGACTGTTAACATATAGCACTATTCTCTTACTTTTACTTTTACTACCAATGCTGGCATTTTTCAAGCTAGTTGCAACTTGTGTTAGTAACCATATGAATTAAACACCACATACCTAATTCCTTTACTAACCTTTCTGTCAACAATGCAGGAATGTGCAACTGTAACTATAGCAAGTGTTGATGGGATTTATAACTGGGTCCTGAGTATAAATCATATTTTTATCAGCCTTAGAAACTTTTAATTGCCTTTTCCATCCTTCATTTTATAGGAATATGTGCTATCTCCTCGGATCAGGAGGACCTATATCAAGGTGTAGCTCTTATTACATGTCCAAAGAGATTAACACATTTTTAAAAAAATTTCTTCTAAGAAAAATATTAATGCAAACATTTAGGGACTTCAAGAAGCCATTTTGTATAAATAAATTTATTTAGAGTCTATAATATTTGTGTTTGTGATAAAATTTGAAAGCGCCATCCAAAGGGCTTGACCCAGCCCTGCTGAATTCAGTGACATTTGTCACAGCAAGAGGATGGAGCCAACACGCTGGAAACAGATGAAGGACATGGCATGGGTTGACAAACTGCTCGATCATTAGCTTTTAAGCTTAGAGCTCCTTTATCAGGCAACTGAGTGAGAACAGCAAACAAAACCCCTATCAATCACCACATCCACACAGTTCCCAACTCCTATTTATAGTTCTACTTTGAAATTAAAGAGAAAAATGCAAACTGTCATGCCAAAGGGGAAAGAGAGAGCATGGATAAAATCCATAGGACTGTGAGCTTTAAAGCTGCTGCTTTATTTCAAGTGTGTCATCCCCCACACTCTCAGCACTGCTGCAAGTTCAGATTTTGTCAACATCCAACTTCTAACAAAGGTTCAAAGACTTTTTCCTAGAGTTTTACAGAAAGCAAAAATAAAAAGGATTCAATGGCTAAAATGTTTAATTATTGGCAAGGTGTGGACAAGTGATAATCTCCTGTCTTTCCCCTCCACCCAGTTTTTACATTTCATCTTTCTGTCCTTCTCAGAGACTACCAGGGCCTTTCTGCATGGCACTACCAGCAATTTGGAGGCTTCCAGAGCTTCTCTGTTGGTTTGAGAGGCCCTATTAATCACTGTCTTGTCTTTTTATTCTCTTACCTAAAAATACTTTTTAAAATTACAATTAAAATACCAAGTTAAAAGAAAGCATGTCCAACACGAAAGCCTAAGAAATCATTAAATAGCTATTTCAAAATGTCACATCCACAGCTAAATAATCATAACTAGCTTTTTGACAAAGGATTTGAAAATTTCCAGATTTACCTTTTTGACTGTTTTCAAGCGACCACCTGACACAACACAGATCAATCACACTTCTTCAAATTATTCATCTTCATCCCATGCTCCATTCAGCAATCCTTATTGCTGCCTTCCTCCATCTCACCACCTCGGTTAATTACCAGCTTTTATTCATCCAACACAAAGCCTGTCACCATTGTTTCACCCCAGAATGGGCAACAGCCTCACAAGGTGCTGCAGGACAGGGGCAGACCCGAAACCCACAGCCACACTCCCAAGCAGAGCAGTGGCCAAAGAGATTTTAACCAGGCAAATGCATCCTCACATGACAGCAAGAAACAGCTCATGTTTCTCCCTGACGAGAAACAGGAAAGCAGTATAGGAAATACATTAGGCACTAAAGTTATAAATCCTTTAAAATTTGTCAAAGATTTAAGGCAATGGTGAGTGCAGTCCCAGTAGCTTATGGGTTATCACACAGGAAAATCCCAGGCAATAACTAGTTTTGTTTTTTTAAATGCACGAAGAGCATTTATCTTATTTTACATGTGTTTTCTCTGCATTACATGCTGGATCAGACAGGTACCTGCACATCAAACAAGAATCTTTGTTTTAGAAACCACCTTCCCGAAAGGATGCCCACCTTCAGACTGTCACTGCCATTTGCTCAGTTTTCAGCCCTGGGCAAGTAATTCAGGGCCTCCAGTAATTTCAGGCATATTTGTATTCCTTGGTATTTATCATAATTCCTATCATAAACATTTAAAATCACACCTTTGGCTCTTCACTAACTTTGTTGACTAACAAAGCTCTACATGGCCTCATAGGTTGCTACAGAGGAGTCCCAAGCAGGCCTCAGCCCTCAAATGTGATTTCTGGGGAGAAGTTGCCAGAGTACAAACTGTTTTAACTTGGGCACCCAAAAACTGAATTGACAGTAAACGAGCACAGACAACTGAAGGCTTTGTGCATTACATATGGTGTTCACTTACACTTCTTTATATACTAACTGAAGATCTAGGTCACAGAAGTCCTTTGCAGAGTCAGAAGTGGTGCTAATTCAGTTCTGAAAATAGGTATCTAAAAATAATCCTGTACAGGCAGAGTGTTTTTGCACTAATTTTAGTTAAACTGCAGCTGCTTTTTTAAGAATACAGCAGTGAATTACAGCTCAGAGCTCATGTAAATGCCAGGAAAGGCTTAAAAACACACCTCTAGGTCCTCATTTATAAACAATGGACTCAGTGGCTCTTCAGCCACTTTTCACTGCCATTGCACACACACAAAAGGGAGACCACTGTGTCTTGTAAATTTTGTAAAATTTTGTAGATTTTGCCCTCCAGTTCAAATTAAAAATGTTATTTTCTGCGCCACTTATTCATTCCTGCAAGTTCAAAATTGCCCATATTTCATCTGATTGCACCAAAGAGGCAAGCTGGGGATTTATCTCAAGGATTAGAGAGCTATGAAGTAATGTGTAATGAAAAAACCCTTTTTATTATTCTATAAATATTCAGTCTAACTTTCGAAGTTTCCAAGAAAGCTGCAGAGGAGTTGTGTTGGCAGAAGCTGCGCTCTGCGGGCATCACCATAAAACAGCTGAAACTGCAACAGGAGAAGCATCTCCCTTGGTCAGCTAACCAGTGCCATCGTATGGCAGAACATTAAACAGCGGAAGATGAATGAAATAGCTCCTTTTAAGGTCTTCCTCTGTCCAGGAACTCGCTGCAAATGTGGGCACAGTATTCTCAGTTTCTTCACCATGGAAAGGCCAAAGGGCATGATGAGACTCCTCAAGGGTCTTTCAAAAAGACTCCAGCAAAGACATGCAGCAAAAGGGATAGTCTCAAGGACAAAAATGTGATGCTTCACACTGCTCCGAAAGAAAACATTGTTATCCAGTGAACTCTTTAAAAACAGTAACTCACACTGTAGTTGTGCATTCCTCTGACTTTCTGGGGAAGTCAAAGATGAATAAGTGACACGTTTTAAGGAATGAGAAACACTGTTGTCAGAAAAGGTAACCTTTAAAGCCTAAGCTCTGCAAGGCATCCTCTCAGGTAGGATTTGGGATAACAAGACAAGGGGACTTCCAAACACGAACAATGGCACTGGCCGAGGCATACAGCACCATGGCTGTGCTGCTTTGGTAGACACTCTCTATTCCTGCTTGCAAGGATTTCTTTAATCAAATACTCCTTCCCGCAATATTGTTTCTCCAACCCCACCAGCTGCTCCCTCAGCTAAAGCAGATCACTCTCCCACACTCACACCTAGTATTACTCGCCTAGCTTTTACGAATTACTACATTTACAAGTTTTCCCCTACTTTGTGACATTCCTTCTTTTTCCAACTCAAATGCCCTCATTTATGACAACACAACAAACGAGGAGGAAGTGTTTCAGGTCCATCGACCCATTCCTTTCCTATGTGCGACCCCACTAACATCCCCCAGCTCCCCAGCACAAGCCTCAGCTCAACACCCACCCCTAAAACATATATACCACTTCAAAAAACACATTTACTTCAAAGACTCTATATGAATACTTAAAAGAAATAGTTGTAGACTCTCAAATGCTACACCAAACAGTCCTGTGTATTTAGTTATTAAATACACATGTCTACAAACACACATCTATACAAACAGGATCCCTATACGGTACCAGTGCCTGTCCCAAACACTGACCTGAAATATTTCTGTTTCCATGGCAGTTGGTGAAAAAGAATGCAGCTTGATAAAAAGTGGCATATAATACGTAGGGAACTCCTTTGAGATGACAGATTTTGTCACAGGAAATAATTTTCTTTTAAGAAGGGGATGGAAATACACATTAATACAATCCTGCAGCATGTGCAAATAATGATTTCAAAAGAACCTGGACTTAAAGCATCAGATTAAATGAACTGAGATGGTTTCAACTGCCAAAGGATCCAAATTTGAAACTCCTAGAAACCACTAAAGCTCTACTTCAGTAGCTGGCCAAGAATGTTAATGTTTCTGGAAAGAAGAATTATAAACTATGTCTATATTTCCAAGTAATATAGGGGGTTTTCTATCAGCATATACAACAATTTCTATTAGCAGCAGACAGGCACACCCCCTCACACAGCAGAACAGCCCTTGCAAGCTCACATTAAAGTGTTTCAGTCAAAGCCTGTGCACAGCTACAAAGTTTCTGACATCTGAATACACCAGTTTTCACAAGAGACCTTCAGTTTTAAAGACTGCTCCCACCCTATGCATCTGCTGAGCCGATTTCCAACCTGTCAGAAGACTGCAAAAGACACCATTGATCAGCTTTTTTCACATAAAGCATATCCTAAAGCTGTCTTGTTGGAGACACATCACATCCATATACCAGCAGGGCACCCTGGTTAAAAACAGGTTGCTTAATATAAGACTGTTTTATTCTCAAGTTAATACAATAGATAAGACAAAGGAGAGCTCAGGCAAACATGAAGGAGTTGACTACAGCTGTTAAAGTGAGGAGCCCATATTTTCTCTGTTGTTTTGTCTGTTTTGTTTTCTACCACAACTGGAAAAAAAAGGCAACTGTTTTCCTGAAGTTTTTCACTAATTTTAGACTTCACCATAATAAAAATCATAACTCAAATATCTTGGAAACTTGTTACTCAAAAGAAAAGAAGTATGAAAGACAGCACGTGTCTATTACACTGTGGGTATGGCAGACATGTATGCAAACATACAGGCTATACATAAATACACACACAGTTTGGTTACTGCCATAGCCAAACATCTTTCCTGAAAAAAAAAAATAGAAAAAAAAATAGACTTCATCTAACAATTATTCAGTCTTCTGCCTTGCTTACTCTTTATAGGGTCCTCAGGACACAATAAAAAAAAAGTATGCCTAACTTCTTCCAAAATCACAGAACTGGTTTGGGAAAAGAGGATTTGCAACTGCAACTGTTCCTTACAGGTTCAAACACTCACTTAAAAGAGATACTTGATCACAGACATCTCAAACATACATCTCAAACATACTCAGCAGGCCACCAACACTTGGGAGAATCACAGGCTGGAACTTAGTTACCTACACCCTTTGCTTGAATCTATGCTTGATTCCCACAAACAAGGTAACACACAGTGCTGCTGCATCAGTCCTCCTTCTTGCTCAAGGAAGATGAGTTTGCTGCTGCTATCCCACAAGTTGCACCAGCACACTCAGTAAGCTGGAGAGGGTGGGGCAGACACACAGGCTGAAAGGGAGTTGCCTAAGCTACCACTGAAATACCTGCTTTTAATAACTGCCATAGAATAAATAAACTCATTCAGCTTCAAAAGGTGGAACAATGTCATTACAGATGTTAAAAGTCTTTATTTCAATGTGGTAGAGGCTGCTAGAAGACTCAAGACCTACTGCTGATCTCCTGTAAGCTTGACTAATGATCCAAACCTCTAAATCAAGTAGATGTATTTATTCAATGCTTTCCACAAACACTTCTACATACACATCCAAGCTGTTTGGGTGTTTCATAGAGCAGAAGGCACCTGGTGAATTCAGTGATTTTCTTAATACAGCTTCTCTGAGTAAATGTCTCCTAGGAGAATGTCACAGGCTTTGTATGACTTGGGCGACTTTGAAATAATTGTAACAGAGCTTTCCAAAGAAGTAACGTAATAATCTTTAAGAAATTTGCATTTGAACATTATTATGGAGGTTAAATTTTCAAATACAGCAAAGCAATACTTACTCTGAAATCCCATTTTACAAAAAGAGAGGTACTGATGATGAACTCTGATCCAACCTTGGCAGGCTCAAGATTTTTATGCTAAGTAGCTGCAGATATCTACACTGATCTTGACTTTTTGTTGATGTTTGTTTTGTTTTGATTTGATTTTAAAATTTCCAATTGATTCCTCTTGCTTTCAAATGGGACAACTTTGCCAGGTAGGCACAAAGCCATAGCCTATGGAAGCAGAACACATACCATGGATGCCCTTCTGAAAGGGGCAGAGAAATGGGGTAAAGGTGGCAGTCACAGCTACTGAGGCTGAAACATAAGAAAAAGGTCTGGTGGTGGTCAGGGGAGCTCTTCTGCGGGGCATAGGCCTCATAGTGCAACATGGTAGGAACAACTTACCCCGCAGAAAGTGATTTTGACCTCCAGGTTCCCCCTCTGGGGTTTGCTATGCAGGTAGCCTGGCTAACCCAACCTCAAGGCTACTGGAAGAGAAAAGCCTGCTTGGGTGACCTCCAAGTGGGGATTTCTCGAAGTGGGTGACTTCTGGGTGGAAAAAGATTTTGGGAGGGGTTTTAGTCCTTGATATTGTTCCAAGGAATACGTGTAAAAATTTCAATTAGCATTTTCACCGTGCTCTTAGGACTCTGGATGAATACATTTTCAATAAAACAGCAAAGAGGAATCTGTCTCCACATGTGCTGTCACCAGAGCAGAGAATAGCCCTTATTTATGATTGCTGAACATCTGTGGGTAGGGCGTTCACAGCAGAGGTCCCTTGGCTCTGGAGCTTGTTATTCCTCTTGGTGAGGAGTCCACATGTGCTGGTCTTCAGAGCGTGGTGTGTGGACCATCTATTGGCCATATTCAATCTTGTTTTAGGAAGAAAATAATGGGAGATACGGTCAGTAATATGTGATCTCCCCAGATGAGACCTGAACAGAAGTATTTGTGGAGGTTAATTCTAGAAAGCGATCTCGTCAACATGGTGTCCTACATGCAGAGTGCAGTTTTGTATACTCTGAAAAGATCAAGCATTTGTGTTAAACAGGACTGTAAAAACACATTTTCAGTATTTTATTTGCCTTCTGAAGCGCTGGTGGGTGGTTCACGAGCCGTAGTTTTGAAGTTCCAGTGCAAAACAGGTCTACTCCTGGTTTACTGGCATCTGCTGCACATAAGCAGAGGTTTGGAAGAAAAACATGTCTCTTATCCTAATTCCAAGCTAGATGGGGGAAGCATCAATGGGGAAATTAAAGTGATGTGGTGTTTATTATTATATATCTTTAAACTGAATATGGATCTGGGTGGAAAAAATACCAGAGGAAAAGACTATATAATGGAAAGATATAAAGTGTAAATCTTGCTGAATAAATGAATAATATATTTGCTTTTTCATGACGTTAAATATCAACTTTCTTTGCTGCCTTGTATCTTGCACTAAATCTGGATTCTTCTATCCTTTTTTTCCTGTTACAGTGGTATGGTCATAACATGTTAGCCCATGACAGCTATGAATCACATGCACTTAAGGCTTCTCATTTTGAAGACTGTGAAAAAATGTGGATGCAGACATGCAGTAGCAAGAACTTCTCTTGCTTCTCTCTTGTCCCGTGTGAAACTCTTCCCTCTCACAAAAGCTATCAGTAGTGTTATTGTAAACTAAGAACACCTGCAAATTGTTTATAGTATAGTAGAAAAATATTCTCAGGATGGATGTTTTAGGATTTCAGCCAATCACCCCAGGTGGGGTGGCTGACCTCTTGACCAATTAGGCTATGAAGAAAAAAGTCTATAAAAGAGTTGTTAAATAATTAAATAAATCACTGTTGCTGCACCATTCCTGCCTGCCGGATCTCTCTCTTCTCCCCTCTACTACTGCGGGATACGGCGATAGAAAAAGGTATCTGATAGTTTTGTTTTAAGACAAAAGATCTATTTTCAATGCTCACTGCTGTTTGTGAACTGTTTAATTCATCTAATGCATGTTCAAATGGAGAAAATAACAATGTTAATAATTACTTTAAAAATAATAATCTGAAAAACATTTTAATGCTTATTTTGGACTTTTTTTACAATCATACATAGTCACAGCTATAAAACTCATTCTTTGGTACCAGTAATGCGGGTGAATGGCTTTTTTTTTCATGTTGAAGCATATATTTTGCATGACTGCTTCTCAAGAGTTTAAAAGTTATGGCATTTCTCTAAGATCTCATAAGAATATCAGAATACAAGTTATGACTGTATAATATGCTGATGTCAGCAGTCAGGAGGACAGAGTACCACAGTTTCTTTTACATAGAAATCATTGAGACAAAGTGGCAGACATTTGGAGCTAATGCAAAAGTGTTTGTTGTATGCTGGTTACTGATGACAGCAAAAGTGTTCAAGAAAAACACTTTTCACACTAATTCTGTGTGGTTTTTGTCCTTTGTGGTGAACGAACACTGTCTCTTAGAAATATCACAGAGTCACAGAATGTTAGGAGTTGGGAGAGACCTCGAAAGATCATGCAGTCCAACCCCCCTGCCAGAGCAGGATCACCTAGACTAGGTCACACAGGAACGTGTCCAGGTGGGTTTTGAATGTCTCCAGAGAAGGAGACTCCACAACCTCTCTGGGCAGCCTGGTCCAGTGCTCTGTCAACCTCACAGTAAAAAAGTTTTTCCTCATGTTCAGATTGAACCTCCTATGCTCCAGCTTGCTCCCATTGCTCCTTGTCCTGTCATTGGCTGTCACTGAGAAGAGCCTGGCTCCTTCCTCCTGACACTCGCCCTTTACAAATTTATAAACATGAATGAGGTCACCCCTCAATCTCCTCTTTTCCAGGCTAAAGAGACCCAGCTCCCTCAGCCGCTCCTCATAAGGGAGATGCTCCACTCCCTCCATCATCTTTGTGGCCCTGCGCTGGACTCTTTCAAGCAATTCCCTGTCCTTCTTGAACTGAGGGGCCCAGAACTGGACACAATATTCCAGATGCGGTCTCACCAGGGCAGAGTAGAGGGGAAGGAGAACCTCTCTCGACCTACTGACCACAGCCCTTCTGATACACCCCAGGATGCCATTGGCCTTCTTGGCCGCAAGGGCACATTGCTGGCTCATGGTCATCCTGCTGTCCACCAACACCCCCAGGTCCTTTTCTGCCTGGCTCTTCATCTCTAGGTCACTTCTAAGTCATCCTTACATATTCCTCTGCACCTTTATTATGCTTCTTTCTAAATTCTGCACCATCGTTCTGTTCGAACTCAACACATGTATCGCTTTGTGTTTATTCTCCATTAAATACTACACTGCTGTCTGTTCTTTGCTTGTCACTTCTATCATGTAATTCTCTGCCTTAAGTAGCTGCCTTCCCCAGCATTAAGCATTTTAAGCATTAAAAGCCTTAATTAACCAACTTCTGCGATTAACAGAAGACAAGATTTGTGTTGCTCATGTCTCTTGTATTATACTGATGCGTCCAACCACTCCTTTGTTACTCTTACGAAATCAAATACATTTTTGTAGCAGTGTAGAGCTTTGAATAGTTATTTGCCATGACCTAGAGAATAGCAATTTTAATGAGTAATAATAATAATGAGACATAAAAATATTTCCAAACAATCCTCTGTTTGTCAGCAGCAAAGCAAATGTGAACATTCTTGCTTTGCCACCTAGTATATTTTTGTACCAAATAAAACTGCACCAATTAATTCCGAATCTGGATAAAGTTAACAGTCATTTTGCCCAGGCCAAATCCTAAGTTTCTGGATCACTCATATTATTTCTTTCTTCTGTGTCTTGCCAAATAGATAAGAAACATGTTGACACAGAAGAAAAATTATCACTTGGACTGTTCTCCCAGCCAATGAATCTGTTTCCTATAAATGCAACTTTAACAGAAAAATCCAGTTAAGTAAACAGAAAAGACTAGTAAACAACAAGCAATATCAAAATAACATTAAAATCAAACTAGTAATAAAAGCATTCATTTTTTTATTTATCCCCCAAACTTAAGTTGTTAACTCCAGATGACAGACGAGTTTAAGATGAAGTGTGACACTTTGTATTAATTTAATCCTGCATTGATCTCGCTGTTGGGGTGATCAGATCTCCATGATCACATTACTGCTCATTCATGCTCACAAATGTAAATAACAAAGTAATTACTAATCTCTTTTGCATTATACAACAATAATCTGTCTGAGGAATAATTAATGTATGAACAAAACCACCGTCTTGGAAGCATAATATTGTTGCACTCTGACCATGTAACAGCACAACAAATACTTTAACTGGCAAGCCTTTGTGACAAGCAATAACAACTGTTATAACCCTCCTCTTGCACTTTGAAAAGTATTTTTACATTCCTGGCTTAAAAGAGTGCTAAGGATCACTATTCTTGTCTTTCCGAGGAGAAAAGCAAGGAATGGTGTGGGGTAGTGGCCCTTTCAGTTACTGAAGATGAGCACGACCTCAAAGTTCAATGTGAAACTTTCAAAACCATTGCCACATTTCAACTGCCAGACCCTACTATGGAATCTATGGTTAATACACCTGTGAGATAAATTACCAAAAAGAGTCAGGGAGCTTAATTACCATTCTGTTTTTTTTAAATGTAGGGGTATTTTGTCGGTATAGTTTTGAAGAAGCACAAAACAAGGTCTTTTGGGCAAAAGAATTCCAAATATATGTATTTTCCCTTCCAAGTGTGAGTTTAAATCAGCGCTCCCTCATTCAGCCATGCTCCTAAAGGAAGGACTCTGGATTCTGGACGGACCACAAAACATCAAACTTTTCCACAGAAGGCCTTGCAGCTGCAGTCACTCAGCAGCAATACCGGGCCGAAGACGGTGGCATGAAGGTGCCACGGAGCCTCCTGAAGCGCCAATGGCGGGAGGGAAGCAGTAGCAGCCCTGATGCAGGTGTCCTCTCCCTCCGCCTGGGCCTCGGTTTGGACTGGTGCCCCCAGATTTTAGCCTGCCCTGGCTCCAAAGCTCATCGCGCATCCAGGTGCCGCCACCGAGCTTCTTCCACCGCTTTTTACCTCAGACTTCTGAGTCTCTCTGCGCCCCCTGGCCCTCCTCAGCCGCCGTAGTCGGGAGGGGCTCCGCCAGGAGGCGCATGACTGTGCTTGCGCTGCGGAATCGAAACTAACCCGCCGGT
>NW_010184154.1:64768-79699 GCF_000695765.1 Mesitornis unicolor
GGAAGGCTCCGTACGGTGGTCAGGCCTTGCCCGCGGCGTTGCGGGGGAGCCCGGGCCCTGCCGGACAGTGACGGTGGAGGTGGGGGGCAGGTAAGAGGCTCTCCGCGCCTTGAGGAGCGGGGGAGGGGACGCTTCGGGTGCTTCCCCGCTCCTTGAGCCTGGGCTGCCGCGCTGGCTGGGGAGAGGCTTTCGAGAGCGGCTCTAGACAGGGAGGTTGATGGCCGCCACGGCCCCGGAGTCAGTGGAGAGAGTTGTCCGGGGCTGTGGGTTTAGGAAACGTGAGGAGAAATTGTTAACATTCCTGTGTGCTGTTCCTCCTTCGCTCTACTGTTATCTGAAAGGAGGTTGTAGCGGGGTGGAGGTCGGTCCCTTCTCCCTGGTAACAAGCTATAGGATGAGAAGAAATGGCCTCAGGTTATGCCAGGGAGGCTTAGGTTCGATATTAGCAAAAATATCTTCACTGAAGGGGTTGCCAGGCATTGGAATGGGCTGCCTAGAGAAGTAGTCGAGTCACCACTCCTGGAGGTATTTAAAAGGCAGGTAGATGAGGTGCTTAGAGACATGGTTTAGTAGTGGGCAGGTTATGGTTGGACTTGATGATCTTAAAGGTATCCAACCAAATGATTCTATTATTCACAGTGGTTGTGAGCAGGTGAGTTTCCTTCTCTTTTCCTGTATGGAAGAGAATGTGTTCTGCAGCTGTGCTTGGAAAAGGTGTTTAGTGGGTCTGTGATCAGCTGCCCTTTTCTTCTAAGGACACAGTGGGTGTGTACTTTTGTTTTCTAGTGGCTAGACTAAAACCCAACATGAACAGGCAGGTGACTCATCTTCCAGTGTGAGCAAAGTGTTTTGCCTCTAAGTCACAGGTGACATCTGATGTGACTGCAAGTCTTTGCTTCATGGTAAAAGAAGCAGGATGTTTCAGGCAAAATCACATTACAGTTAAGGGGATTTGGTCACTTTTGGTCAAAGAGTTTCAGTTTCCACAGGTAATGCCAATTTTTATGTTTGATGTCAAGTGTAGCAAACATTCTGTACAGGACATGCTGTAGATAATGCTGACATTACCGGGAAATTTATTTGAATTCACTGTAATAGCATTCTGTTTCTTTCCAATAGAAAGATGGAACTGTCTTCTGGAAAACTTGCTAAGTTTGCTGATGGATCGGCTGTTGTTCAGGTAAAAAAAAAGTTAAAATTTGTGCAACCTCAAAATTCTTGGATCTGAGAAAGACATTATTAAAGGGATACAGAGCTTCGAGTGGCAATTTAATCCCTGTTGAATTTATAGCTGTCTGTTTTGTAGGAAAATATTTTGTTTAAAAAGCAAAAATAATAATGTGAATGTGAAGCATGGATTTATGTGGTTGTTTTCGGCAAAGAATATTCTGGAGTTTTAGTTTGTGAATAAGTTTAGGACTTCAGATAATATTTCGGTTGCAGATAATTTCATTTATTTATTTTTTCTTAATCCAGTTAGGTGACACAGCAGTAATGGTCACAGCAGTCAGTAAAACCAAGCCTTCTGCATCTCAGTTTATGCCACTAGTGGTAAGTACTAATGACAAAATTTGTTTTGTGATAATCGGTGGCAACCTTAGCAGTAGTAATAATTAAATAGTGGAGTTCAAGATGCTGGGAGGAGTGAGAAATGCGAGTAGTAGACTATAGACCCTGGACTTCAGAGCACCAGTCTGATAAATTGACAAGACCTATGGATGAGGTATGAGTGCTGGATGTTATATACCTTGACTTTAGCAAGGCTTTCCACAAAAGCCTTGTGAACTTTTGCCTGCCACAACATCCATGTTTAGACAATATATTTTAGGTGTATGAAAGACTGGCTGGATTATGAGGCTCAAAGAGTTACGGTATTTAGGGGTTAATGATTCATCTTCTACCTGGAGGCTTAATTACAGTGAGTTCGACAGGGGGTCTATTCTGGGTCACAGCCTCTTTCATATGTGTGTTGGTGACCTGGAATTTGTGCTCATAAGGTAGCAGATGATGCCAGACTGGGTGAGTGGAGGAGGGATGTGCAGATGATATGCTCAAAAGCAGGGCTACCAACAGGAACTTTATGAAATTCTGTAACCACAAACACGAAGCCCTGAACATGGGGTGCAGTAGTGCCCTGCAACAGTTCAGGCTGGGGACTGGCTGGCTGCGCAGTCCATATATGATATCAATGGGTGGGTCCATTTGGGCATTAAGACAACCTTGAATAACATCATCTGAATTCCAAGTTAACCTTGCATTGAGTAGGTGATTGGACTATAGTCTTTTGAGGTGTCCCTTCAAACCTGAATGGTTCTGTGGCTCTGAAATCAGTAATCTGTTGTCTTTAGGAATCCCTGTTTTGTTTTTAAAAGGTTGACTATCGTCAGAAAGCTGCTGCAGCAGGAAGAATTCCTACAAACTATCTGAGAAGAGAACTTGGTTCCACTGATAAAGAAATTCTTACAAGCAGAGTAATAGGTAGGCTGAAACATTTTTTCACAAAAAGTATTTTGTAATATCCTTATGAATGTTTATAACATTAGTAATATATAACTGCTGTTCGCAGAATTAATTGTTTCTGCTATAATGTCAGAAGAAAAACTTGTAGTTTCTTGTTTATCAGTACTGATTTTTTTTAAAGCAGGACATCAACTGAGGTTGTATGCATATTCCTTCACATATAAGCCTGGATTTTGAGAAATCTTCTTGTCATCTTCATTGATATTATTGTATCTAAGATCTCATCCTAACTGCAGAGGTATTACCTCTGCAGTTACACCTCTCTGCAACTGTGGAAGAGACAACCAAGCTAAGTTCTGAAATAGAAAGAGGCAGACCTATTGATTGGTATATAATCATTCTCTCCTTGATCTTCCTTGAAGAGTCATCTCCATCGTGGCTGTTTCCATTCATGAAGAAGATAATACTTTGAAATTCCCCATTTGTATAAAACTGATGTCAAATACATCTGAAGAGAGCAATGAAAAGAGTTAGGAGAGGGAGCAGCCTATAAGGCCTGGGCTCTCACACAGAATCCTATACGTTTCAGATAGAAATAAAATAAAAAGGAAATCTGTGCATCATGGAAATAATGCAGTGTTTTGAACATACATTTTTTTCTTGCTTTGCTTTCTTTGAGGACTATGTCCCTTCATTGAAGATCCTTCTGGTGAAATACTACTTAATAGATTATGTGTATCCTAAAGCATAGAAGACTTTTTCAGTGTTTTTGCCTTGTTACTTGACAGTGGGTATCTTCACCCAAATACCTCATTTTATTCTGAGTGCTGTTGAATTTTTACAGTTGATCATATTTTGTGCTAAATTTCCTTTTGGGTTCTCTGATTTTTCTACTTTTTCATTTGTTTGGGTCTTTCATTTAAACTGCTTTGTCAGTTTATCCTGGGGTTATTTCAAAACAAACAGAATACTAACTACTGAAACCCAAATACTTCTTAGACTGTGAATATTTCTTTTGCAGATCGGTCAATCAGACCCCTCTTTCCAGTAGGCTACTTTTATGATACACAGGTAGGTTGTGCTCACTGTCCTTAACTGTAGCTACCTTTAAAATGGAAAACTTCAATACATCCAGTGCAAATTTCACATGATATAGGCACTCTTTTAAGAAAAGCAGTTTTCATTAGTGTCCAGGAGGGGTTTACGCTTTGAAAAACAGTCCTACACGGTAATGTTGCGTTTTAGTTTGTCATCTCCATGTCTTATATTATTTTTATTACATGCTAGTTTCCAAACTTTGTTGTGGAGAAACAGGAACAAAATTCAACTATCCTCTATACAACAGAGGAAATAAAAAAGACTAATAGTGTGTGTTATACGTAATGATTCAATATGCATTAGTGGGTTTTTGTGAGCTTTCTAGTTCAAATACTTGAACAAATTTTCATTTGCAATATAAGCTTGTATAAATATGTGGCACATTTTGTTTTACTGTTGTTAGCTTTGACAGCTAATAAAATGTATAGATCAAAATTATTCATTGTCTTTTATCTTATGCCAGATCCTTTGTAATCTTTTAGCAGTAGATGGTGTCAATGATCCTGATGTTCTGGCAATTAATGGAGGTAAGAGGACTGTTGAAAATTACTGCTGGTGTATGATTTAGTGTGATCCCATTTTTCTAATACAGATTTTTATCTCTTGTTTCTAGCTTCAGCAGCACTTGCCTTATCTGATATCCCATGGAATGGTCCTATTGGTAAGCAAACATTTTGAAATGATGGGTGATTTGAACATAATGGGAGACTTAGACCACAGTTCGTGCTTTCTTTTTTAACACAAATCTGAATCTAAAGTCCACTGTCTTTTGTTTGAAGCATTGAAAATAATTTTACAATGGATACAATTACTGCACTTCAAAGCATTATTTTTCCTGGACTGCATATACTTCTATAAGGATTTATAGTCCAGAAATAGTATAGTAGAGAGACCAATAATTTATTTTCTTTTTCTTTAGGGAAACTTAATCTTGAAAAGCATTGTTTAGAAAATAGCTGGATCAGAATACTTTTTCTCCAGGAACTCAAGAAGAGCTTTATTTCATTGTGAATATTTTATGGGAAGAAAAATGACCTAGCCAAGAACAAATATTTAGCTGTATTTTCCTTTCACTCGCCTCTTTTTCTAGACAACACATGCTCAAATGACTGAAAAAAAGGCAATGGACTTGCAGCTTTGCATATAATAGTACTTGGTGTTGTATGCCCTACCCTGTAATACTACCCAAAAGAAATTCAAGAATAGATAATTTTGCCTTACAGATTGGTTCTTAATATATAGCTAACATGCTAATATTTGAAATCAAATTCATAGCTTTCATTATTTTTTTTAGATTTATAATTTTCAAAATAAAATGATGTCTTAAAGAACTTCTTTTTATAATAATAACTTTCTGGAGTTTCTTTGTAGGTGCCGTAAGGGTAGGACTGGTTGATGGAGAAACTATTATCAATCCAACTCGAAAACAGATGTCTTCTAGTGCTTTAAATTTAGTTGTTGCTGGAGCTCCACAAAATCAAGTTGGTAAGTAGGTTAATTATTAATACCCATCAAGTAACTGAAAATCAAGTAGGTGCCTCTTTGCAGGTATTTTTCTAATCTTTGAAACTTGTTTATTCCTACTGTTGGGTATAAATACAACAGTGATAGGCTAGGTAAAGTAACTTCCATTGTATTTATGCAGTTTAATGTTAATCTGTATTTCCTCAGTTAAGTTAGATTGCTATTAAACAATAAAATAGTAATTTACTTAACTTTTAACTTTCCATTGGTAGTTATGTTGGAAGCAACTGCTGAGAATATATTGCAACAAGACTTCTGCCATGCCATCAAAGTAGGGGTAAAGCATACCCAGCAAATAATTCAGGGAATTCAACAACTAGTGAAAGAACGAGGTGTTGTCAAGAGAACTGTTCAGAAGTTATTTGTTGCTCCTGAAGAGATTGTGGAATGTGCAAAGAAGTAAGTTAAGAACGAATAATTTTAATCTAAATTCTCTTAAGTGGCTCAAAATGCTTATTCAACAATGATGTAATTTGACAAGCTCTGGTCAGATAGTTTGGGGGTTTTGCTTAACAAAATAGCATGTCTTGAAGGTTCAGAATCACTCTCTGTGTCCTCCATAGAAACTTAGGAACACAGCCTTCAGCTCTCTTGTTTTATACTTAGTAAGAGGGACAGGGCAAAACAAATATCCTTGAAATCCAATGAAAGTATTGTATGTTAATATGCCACTCTTGTGGAATGGTGACAAGGAGTCAAGATAGGTTTGCTTGTGTGAGCTTTGCTGTGGAAGTGAGAACTAATTTCAGAGAAATGGCAGGAGAGCAGATGTGAAGGACAGCTGGCGCTAGTAATGTTGATAAAAGTCAGTCTCGTGCTTTTGTGCTACTAATGAAAACAAATGTTTAGTCCTCAAAGTTAATTTTATAAATGTTTTGAAGCTGTGTTTTGAAAAATTTTTCCTTCTCTTCTGAAAGGCTTACTTTTAACAAGATCTATGCAGTATTCACAGATTCCAGCCATGATAAAGTAAGTAATCACTTATGTGTATCTTATATATTTTTGATATATAATAAGTATGATATAATTTTTTATTTGGTATCGTAATGAAACTGTAGTAAGATTTAGTTTCTTTAATGTTAATTAAAAACTCTTTTCCTCCTCTGCATATATTTGCAATAGTAATAACACAATGTTCTGTAAATCCTTATCTACCAGCGTACTTATTTGTAGTACGTTATTGATTGTTGAATTTATGTGAAAATCCTATTCCTTATTCCTTGAGTTTTTCAGAATTTTAAAACAGACAAAAACCCAGCAACCCAAAACTCTTGTTATTCTGCCCTGTAGAGTTAACTGCTTGCAAATCCTATGTTCTAGATTTCTAGAGATGAAGCAATTAACAAAATAAGGCTTGAAACAGAAGAACAGCTGAAAGGTATTGTTTTCAACTTTCTTAATATTTAGAGAGTGCTTAAGTGGAGCTAGCACTACTCAGAGCTATAATGTGCTCTTTGCTGGCCAAGCTATTTTAGTAAAATTTCTATAAAATTAATTTTCCAACTTCAGATGCAATTTCTTTTTTTATACCCAGAAAAATTTCCAGAGGCTGAGCCTTATGAAATCATGGAATCTTTCAATGTGGTTTCAAAGGATATTTTTAGAAATCTTGTTCTTAATGAATATAGAAGGTAAGTATATCAAACTCCTAGTAAACAATACTTCCGTCAACTTTTTATCCAAGGCTGTAGTTTCATTGATCTCATAATTTCTGCTTGTAACTTTTAGGTGTGATGGGAGAGATTTGACTTCCCTCAGAAATATTAAATGTGAAGTGAACATGTTTAAAATGCTTCATGGATCAGCCTTATTTCAGAGAGGACAAACACAGGTAGTATCTTAAAACAGCAGAAATTATGAATGAATTTATCAAAAGCAGAAAGATTTGTGTCCGTCATTTAAATGCAAAGTTTCATTTTTCTTCGCATTTAAATAGTGATAACTAGAAAACAGTTTAGATTTAATTAAAATGTATCTGACTCCATTAAGACAGTAGACAAAGCTTGGCACCTTGCTAAAAGAACTGTACAGATGTTAGGATAACGTTCTAAGCATATGTGTCCAGAAAGAGTCTGGTAAGCATTACTGTATCTTCAGACTTTCTGAAGAATGTCTAGTAACCTAGTTAAAAGCCGTAAGGATTCTCCTTGTTCATTTCACGTTGGCAGATTTGGGGCATTTTTTGTTGTATGAGTTTTGTCTTGAGGGGAAGTGGTTTGAAAAGAGAGCTTTGCAGTTCAGGATGGCTTGAAGTAAAATTGCTCACTAATAAGTTCAAAATAATATTTTTCATCCCCCTCTGTAGACTTTCATGTTAAAGTTATTTTCATGTAAAATATAATCCCATTCATTTTTAGAAAAATGTATCACTCAGTTTATGGGTCATTGGTACACAGGGCACCGCTAAATGGTGCTTGTCATGAGAAATCTTCTTTTAAAAGAAACTTTACATGTAATCTGGACTAAATAGGGAAATTGTACCAAACAATCACATTAATGAGTTTTTGGGTTTGTTTCCTCTGCCAAAAGCATCAGATGTTTGATGGACTGAATTAAGATTGTAGTCAAGATTTGGTCCTCTGTATTTGTATAGTTTATTTTCCTTGATAGCATCAAATTTATTGCTGAAATAACTCTTTTGATTCTTCACAACCAGTAAAAGTTGTAAAACATGGAAGCATTTAAGAGCAGTTTATTTACCTTCTGTGTCTTTTTATTCTAGGTGCTCTGTACAGTTACATTTGACTCCATAGAATCAAGTGTCAAATCAGATCTTATCTCAACAGCAGTGAGGTATGTGTATGTTTTGGTGTTTTGTCAGTGTAATAAAAGAGGGTGAGCATTTAAGCATATTTGATAAAAGTTCCTTGAACTTTTGAACCTTGAACATTTAGGACTGAAAACATGTAAAAAACGGACTCTGAAGTGGTCTGTTTTCAAGAGATCTTGGCAGTTGTGGTTTTTTTTTAAGGTGACATTATTTCAATATACACGCATTTGAAATTGGAGAGTATTACAAGTAATATCCAGTGTGATTTCAAGGGAACGAAAATAGCTAATCACTCTTGAAGCTGGAAAAGCTTTGTTCATATATCAAGGCTCTTCAGATAAAATGATTGATAAAACTTGATTCTTTCTTTGTTCTGAGTATTTGTCATCACACAGGGAGCTTGATTCCACTTGTTTAATCTATTTCTCACAAGTTTTGAAATTCTTCTCGATAGGTTGGATGTGCATAGCTCATTAAGTGCTGTTCTGTTTGTCAAGTTTGGTTCGAATAGGAAAAAAAATTTAAAAGTAGATAATTGTGTCGGGGTGTTTTTTTTCCACCTATCTAAATATTCTCACTTTGTCTCTAAGTAAAAAAAGTTCAGAGGCTGAAAGTATTTGTGTTCTTTTCTAGTGGAGTAAGGAAAATTTAACTTACGATGTAGGAAGCAAGTCCTTGTGCTGTTAACGTTTTATTGCTGAAGCTAACTTGTTGGGGAGGGTAAACTTCTTCCGTTTTAAAGTCTCAGTTCAGTTATCTCATCCCATTCAGTGTGGAAGCTTCTACATTTTAGTGTGTCAACTTTGCTTTAGTTAAACTTTTTTTTGCCTCGAGGTGTTTGTCCATCTTTTGTAATTTTGGTATTCTTGTAAGTTAATGTCTGTGTTAAATAATGGGTTTTAATTAGCAGTCATTCAGTTGGCTCATGAATGAGAGATTGCCTTTACATGAAACTGTGCAAGTCTTGCCTAGAAGCAACTTCCTTTATAGGTTAGCATTCTTGTAAGTACTGCTAAGAGTCAAGTCTTGTAGTACTTTGGCAATTTTTTTAAGCACAGACTTTTTAAAATTTTACTTTATCAAGAGCTATTTTGTAGCTACAGAGATTTTCAGTTTTCCTTCGGAGCGCTTATGTTTGAGTCCTTACTGCAATGTGTACAGTAAGATGCTGATGCTCTTGAAGTTTACTTTTTTTCCTTCCGTCAGACACACTGAAACCAGCATAAGGAACTGACAGGGCTTATTCTATTCTAAACAGCTAGGGAAACTGTTTTCATGCTGATGATGAACATGTGGGTTGGTTTTTTTATTTGACTATGCTCTTTATATGGAAAACTGTTGGGGAAAATGTGGTTGATCAGCAAATCTATTGATCCATTGTTTTTTGTTGAGTTTATTTGTAGGCATGACTGAATATAATCTTATTACCTACAATATATTTTATTACCTATTTTATGTAAGACTTGTTTGGTTGCTCTCTCTTGACATGGTGTTGTTTTTAATTAATAGTGGAATAAAAGATAAAAACTTCATGTTGCATTATGAGGTAAGAGTTTTACTGTGTCACAGCTTTCTGCATGATTCAAAGAAGGGCTTTATGTCTTTTAAAGGTGAAATTGATCCAAGGATATAAATTATCTCTAGATTTGCTACATTTTATTAATTCTAATTTATATGTTAATTTATACTTCAGTTTATGAACTAAAGTGCTGGTTTCCTGAAAAGCACTAGATAATTTGTAAATTGCCATTTTATATAGCCTTTACATTAGGTCAGGTCCTTAAGAATGGGTTATTACTGAAAGCAGGATTAACTTGCTCTGTTTTTAGTAAACTTCATTAATATCTTCAGCTGATATACTGCACCAATAGTAAATAAGTGCTTTTACATCTTGAATCTCTCTCAGCCTTTGGAACTTGCCCAGAGTATTTCCTACAGGCAACAGGCGTATCTTGTTCCATTATCCGTATGATAGAAACAAGATTCCTGATATGTTGTTTGGCAAGTTTAATTGGAGTAAGCTTGTTGTGTTCTTTTTCAACTACCTTGCAACTGCTTTGTTCTCTTATGTTCTGTGGAAGTAGAACATTTACTAAACACTACCTAAACTGGTCCTGGTTTGCAAACTAAGTGACTGATAGAAGTCATGTCGTGGTTTGATTATTTTTTTAAATTATTTTTTTCTATGTGTATGTTTTAAAATGGAAGAAAAATGCTACCTGCTACTTAATTTTCTGTATACACACTTTTTACTTCATAGTTTCCACCTTATGCAACTAATGAGATTGGCAAAGTTACTGGTATGAACAGAAGGGAACTTGGACACGGTAAGTTCAGACTAGAGAACTCCCATGCTGTAAGTTTTAATATTTTATCTGATTGTTTTTATTTATGTATGACTTGGTGTTTGGTTTGGTTTGGTTTTTTTCAACAGGTGCACTGGCAGAAAGAGCTTTGAAACCAGTTATTCCACAGGATTTCCCATTCACAATACGAGTTACTTCTGAAGTCTTAGAGTCAAATGGTATTATGATTTTCTTACTTTTAACCTAGTGCTAGAGACTAAATTTCATTCTTAAAAAAGCTTGAGTTTGGCAAACTTCAGTTGTAGGCATTTTAGGAAATAGAATTCGTTTTTTACCTTCTTAATCTTGATAGCTTTACTTCCTCAAGTACTTAAAATGAAAAGGATGTATATGGTCATGAACAATGAAAGGAGTTTTTTCAATTTATATAACAGCACAGTATCAATACAAGTTATAAACATAAATTCTGAGTTTACTAAAATGGTATTTGTGGTCATTTTTATACTAGAGAGTGAGGAAAATAAATCGGAATGTATGAACACCCATTCTTCAGTGTTTAATCACAGCTGGTACCCTCAATGACTTGGATGTAACTTCTCCTGGCTGTCTGTATTTGTTCTTTCCCATCTCTGCAGTTTAGGAGAGAGCTATCTGGTTTACCTTTCTGTAGATTCCCCTGTGTAGCAAGAAGCTTCCTGAGGTCCACCTCAAATTTCATAGCATATTAGTGAGATTAGGTGTGGGGGAGAAGGGGTTAATGGAGAAAGAGAAGGAGTCCCATGTTCAGCTACGTGTGAAACCCACAATTCCTTGTCTAGATTATTTAGTATTAATTGTGATGCTTGTTGAGCTTCTTAGATACTGGTATCATGAAAGAGTCAAACTGTATTACCAATTTCTTGTTAAAAATACTTCTGCTACAGAAAATTTCTATTTGCAATTATTTATTGTATTATGTGTGGTGCTGCATAGTATTTTCTAGCTAGCAGCAAGTTAATTGTCAAACTGTCATTGAAGAATATCAATAGCAAGTTTTGTTTCAGATACTTCTGACCAATGCTTGTACTCTTTTTAACCTGTATTCTAACTGTAGGGTCTTCCTCAATGGCTTCTGCATGTGGTGGAAGTTTGGCATTAATGGATGCAGGTATAAGATATGGCACTTACAAACTACATGTGATAATGTGTTATAGGATTTGGAAATGACCGAAGGTTATAAAAATGTATTTTTATATGCCACTGTTTAGGAGTTCCAGTATCAAGTGCAGTGGCCGGTGTAGCAATAGGTCTCATTACCAAATGCAGTCTGGAAAAAGGAGATATTGATGACTATCGCTTGCTGACAGACATCCTGGTGAGTGTTTCTAGCACTGTTGTTTTTATTGCTGCTTTAAGTCTGTAAAACACCTTCTATGGCTGCGTTTTGTAGTGTTTACCCAGTTAATTCTGGAATGTGTGCTACTGGAAATTCTTAATATTTTTTATGTTCTCTGTCTCCCAAACTTCTTCCTTATTTCAGAAAATATCTGTGAAATCAGTCATGTTTCTTAGTTTCTTGTAATTGTGTTTTTCTTTTAAGCTTTCATAAGCTCTCTTTTCAATAAATATTGTCTTTTTTCTTGGGAGAAAGAGATTCATAATTCTTGAATACTTTAATTTACTGAAGAATATATTAATATATTAATATATTAATATATTCTTCAGTAAATTAAAGTATTCAAGAATTAAGGAGCATTTGACAGAGTTGCTAGGGGCAAAACAATGCACATTGTGCTGCTGCTTTTTCCTGTGGTAGCCACTGCTAGCACAAAATCAGCTGTGGACCTTGTTGTTCAGAAACTAGTCCATGAAAGCTCTTAATTTATAAGGAGAGAAAGGAACAGTGTTAATGATGAACAGCAAAATAAGGCTAAAGAAAAACACACAAGTCTCAGATGTAATTCCAAGTCTGCAGAACTGCTTTGTGGCTTATTGAAGCATAGAATGTACTTTTAGTATTAGCAGACTTGACACTGGGATGAAGTTACTCCAATTTGCTTTTTTCCTGTCTCTGCTGATAGGGAATTGAGGATTACTACGGTGATATGGATTTCAAGATGGCGGGTACTAATAAAGGAATAACTGCCTTGCAGGTATCATGACATTGAATCTTCCTAAAATGGAACTCTTGAGAATGTATCTAAAAAAACCTTTTCCTTACATGTAACTTAACTCTTTTCATATTAGGTTGATCTAAAACTGCCAGGAATACCAATAAAAATTGTAATGGAAGCTATTCAGCAAGCTACAGGTAGATCCATATTTGTATTTGCACCCACTTTATCATATTAAATTATAAATTTAATAAAAATTCTAAGTTTTATGAAACTAAAGAATAATTTTTTGTTGTTCTCATTGTGGAAAAAAGCTATCTTCAAAAAACTGGTCTGGTTTAGGTATTGTCTGTTGTATTTCAATATAGGCACTTTGTGCAAAATAAATAGGTTTTTTTGTGTCAAAGGAGAGCATTCAATCTCCAGAAAGCCAGGCCCTTCCCACCACATCTAAGTTTCGTATTATAGTAGTGTCAGTGAATTTGTCTGCTACTCTTGCAGGTTACTTTTTAATAAAAAGAGAACAAAATGCTGGTCCCTGCAAATGGTGTGATGTTAATGGTCACCAGTTTAGTACAAAGGTTCGCTCTTTGCTGTGCAATAAATCAGTAAAAAGAGTTGTCGAAAGTAAGTTCCAAACTAACTTTAAAATAACCTCAGATCAATTTTTAAATGTCTCTTGAGCAGTGAGTTCTTAGAACTTAAGTAAAAGTCTGTGTCGTCTCAGGGAGTTCATGGTTAAGATCTAGGAGCTCAATACTATATGAATAACATGGGTAGTAAAGGCTGAAGTGCAGTTATTGCTTTTGATGGGTGAAAGTCAGGAGAGGGAGGAGACATCTGTTGCTTGTTAAGTGTTAACACCAAAATGGATTTGGACTAACACACAAACATCCTATTACATGACTTCTTAAAAATCCAACAGAATAATTTTATAAAAAGAACAGCAAACTATTTCTCATTTACTATAAATTCAGCTATATTTACTATTGAAATTTACTGCTGTCTATATTCTGATGTGTGCAGCTAAAATATTCTTGAGCCATATAATTGTGAGAGAAAATCTTCAACTTGATGTGTAATAGCAAGATTTCAGTAAGAGAACCCCTATTAAAAATGTAAGGACTATAATTCTTATTCAATGGCACATTTGAGTGCACTTCAAGAAGCTCAGCTGAAGTCACAGACCATTGTATCCTAACTAATCAAAGTTATACCTTGTTGCTTTTATCAGCACTCTGATTTATTTAAATAATACTGAAATAGAACTGTATGTAATGTTTTAGGCTGCATAAAAACAATACCTGTGCTGAAGGCATACGCTTTGTATACATAGAGCAGAATGTTGTACAGCAACAAACATGCATTACTTGAAATGTGTTAAGTTACAGTGATAAATTCTCAAGTTAGGCAGGAGGCAGATTTTATGAATGGATGTTTATCTACTTCATAACAAAAATTGGATTAATTGATTTTAATCTTCTACAAAACTCTTTATTTTTCCTTCCTCTCCCTTTTTCCCCCTTAACCCTCACAGCTGCAAAGAGGGAGATTTTACAAATTATGAACCAAACGTTGGCAAAACCCAGACCTAACAGAAAAGAAAGTGGACCAGTTGTAGGTAATGTTAGTTGTATGCTAGTATGAATTCATATCTTTTATAAGTACCTTTTTTACAATAAGCTGCTGTTTAAAACAGCTTTTTTTAAGGAATGTTTGTTACATGTTTCTACCCCTTGGGGTTATTTTTTCCTTGGTTTTTTTTGATGTGAATTCTTGTCTTTTATTGTCATGTGGGTAGCACTGTACACCAGAAAACAGAATTAAACTGAAGTTATGTAAAACATTCAAAATCAGAATGGATATAGATGTCAGTAGTGGTATGGCTTAAGGCCATTTACACTCAACAAAGTATTTGTATTCTGTGTTTTCATTTATATCAGTTCTGAAATGTAATTATATCAGTGTTCAGCAAATAATACAAGTAGCTATAGAAGATTAAAACCTAAATGAATGTGACTTTTTTTCTGTGATAGCTTTCAAGATTATGTTTAGCACTTGAAAGTATTCTTGAATGTTCTTTCAGAAACCATCCATGTTCCATTATCGAAAAGATTAAGATTTGTTGGTCCTGGGGCCTATAATTTGAAAAAACTTCAAGCACAGACTGGTAAGACATTCTTGCTTCCTGTGATAATTTATCCTAATGTGTTATTAGCTTCATTTCTCTGTATGAATATTACTAGTGTGGAGTTTTATTAGTGGATCTTGGTAGCACAGGTATTATTAGCAGATTTGTTGCTGAATCTTAATGCTATCTTTATGCCCTTTCAGAAACTTGAAGTAGCTAAATTGAAGCTTCCCAAGTTATTCTGTAGACCACCTCCATAGAACTGGCTTTTGTGCTTCAGCAGCAAAAACCTAATAAATAAATACAAGGAACTAATCAGTGAAAAGAGTACTCTTAGTTTGTGCTTTAAGCTGTAGACTGCAAAGCAGTATTTGCCTTTGTTTTCAGGCTTGTATGCTTCACTGTTCCGATGCTCAGCACAAATTGACTCTCACTATATCTTGATCAGAGATGCATGTGTTTTGAAAAGCTAGGTGAAGGTCATGTCAACTATGCTTAGCTGTGTAGGTTCTCTCTGTAGAAGTGCTTGCAGTTGGTCTTGCAGCAGGA
>NW_010184154.1:79730-88215 GCF_000695765.1 Mesitornis unicolor
TTTTGGTTCATGTGTAATGGTGTTTTTCAGGGCTTACAGAAGAGGCAATTAAAGGTTCGTCTAGGGACAGTATTGCAGCATGTGTTGAATGAATGACACAAAGTCAAGCAAGTCTGATCATGAATATGCTGAAATGTAGATCAAATCTATGCAGCTTCTCTTCCTATAAACTAAAGCTTTTTTGCAGTGGTTAAGAGGGGACATTGAGCTCTTTCCTCGAGTGCTCATCAACTGCTTTCCTAGGATTCTGTGCACTGTTAACATACTGGCATATTTTAGAAATCCAACTCACTGTCATACTGTGGGAGTGAACTGTACTGGGGCTTAGACTGGTAGTAGGTAGTGTGACAAAAGTTTCCTGACCTTGTTACATTTCTGGATTAAATTAGTTTTACTTGTTTACACAGTGGTTTGTTCTGTGTGGCCTTAAGTGCCAAATTCAAAGTCGTTGCCTTTTTCGCTGCTATTTCCTAAATAGGGCAATTGATGCTTTGGTGGAGATAAATGCAGACTGACAGGTCACTTAGAATTAGGCGTATAGCTTGACACTGCGGTTGCCCTCAGAAGTGAATGAACAGAATTTGCAAAGTGTTAAGTATTTCTGAGAGGCTACACAATTAGAAACCTTTGTTTAAACAACTCAAACCAGTGAAACTAGATATAGCCCAGTCTTAGCATCTCTCCAACATCATGAAAGTAATATTCAACTGATAGTCAGTCGTGGTAGCAGAGGTGAGTTTCTGCTGTGATATTATTAAATAAATCAGATTTCTTTTATGAGCACTTATTTGTAAATGCAAATTCTTTCCTTTATTGCATAATGTAGTAAAACTTGTTCACTGCTTTTAGAAAGCTAACCTTTAAAAAAGGCTACTGTCTATAGTGTATCAAGCAGATGTTCTGCTTCAGTTGCTTTGAACTTGAAACTTTTAATGCTCTGGCTAGCTTGATTAGTGCTTCTCAGGGGATTGAGGTGGAGAAAAGGAGGGGAAAATAATCGTACTTCCTCTGGGTTGCGAGCCTACAGAGTCTGTTTCTGTGGAACACAAGTTTGTCCCGATATTTGGTAAGCATACCTATAACACAGTTTTCATTCAGTTGCATGTAAAGCAATCCAATGCCTAATCTGAAGAATAATATTTTAAATTATTAGGACTCTGGATCTTAATGAGTCTGTGCAAAATAATTTTGCTCTGTGCTAGTCTTTACTGAATGTAAATTTTCTGCTTGCTTAAACAGTAGCAATGTTCACCTAAATCTTCTCATTAAATTCTATTTCTAAGGTGTAACTGTAAGTCAACTGGATGAAGAGACCTATTCTGTGTTTGCCCCCACACCTAGTGCTATGCATGAAGCAAGAGAATTTATCCACGAAATCTGCAAAGATGATGTAAGGACAGACTTTTCTTGTTGGCTTTTTCAATTTGCACTGTGTGAATTTTTGTCTTACTGTTTTGTTTTTTCCCCCTACAGCAAGAAGTTAATTTGGAATTTGGTGCAGTTTATACAGCTACAATAACTGAAATAAGGTATAAAAACTAGAAAGGAGTTGATGTAGAAATCAGTTTGTTTACATAGCTATATTCCTGATCCCTAAATATTATTTAAAACAATTTATTTTTAAAGGATGCTAAACTTACATTTGTGATATTGGCACCTGTAAAATTTCTGATATTTTATCTTGAAAATATTATTCTGTTTATTAATAAGGCTGGGGTTTTTTTGTTGCTTGTTTAGTGATTAGAATTTCAATATAAATTGTAAAACTTAAGACCTTTTTTCATCTTTGTATCTGAGAGAGACGGTAGGAATTTCATTTTCACTTTTCTTACAAGACAAATATTGGATTGAAATAATACACATTTTTTAGATGTACTTATTACTGAAATATACTGTCCTTAGTAATTTCAATTAAAGAAAAATGACTGGACATGTTATGGTTGATATAAGATTAATTTTTTTTTAAAGGGAGGAGTAAAATCTTGTTTATGAAAAGTTTACTAATGCTTGCTTTGGGTTCAATATACAGAGTAAAATCCTTAGACTTCTATCAATGTATTTTGAAATAACCACACTCATTTCTGTTGCAGAGATTCTGGAGTGATGGTGAAATTGTATCCGAACATGACACCAGTGTTACTTCATAATTCACAACTTGATCAAAGAAAGGTAATGCATGCTTAAACAAGTATAAACTAGACCCTTAAATTTGTTTTAAATCGATCCTCACTCAACATAGTGTGCACGAGCTGTAACACACATACTGTTGTTCTAGAGTCCATTTTCATGTTAAGAGCTGTGTTAGATTAGCAGCACCCTTTTGCTTAACCTCTGCTTGCCCTGTACTTAAAGTTGCTAACAATCTAACTAATATGCTTGCTACAATCCCACTGTTTTATGCACATTACCAAGTTCTTTAGATCTGCAATACCCTTTTCATTCCAACATTTAGAAACCTGTTGGTTGTAAGGTAGTGTTGAGCCACTATGATTGTCTGAAACATAGCATGAAGAATCCCTAAAAGAAGGACTTTTTGTAACTGGCATTACAAAATCAATCACACAGAAATAATTTTTTCTGAAAAATGCTGTGTTCTAGATTAAACATCCTAGTGCCCTGGGATTAGAAGTTGGACAAGAAATTCAGGTAATTTTTTTTTTTTACTTAAAAATGCTAACACACTGCTGTTTATATTTTAGAATTTGAGTGATTTTTTTATTATTATTATGTTTATGAAGAAAATATTTTGCCATATCAGATTCCCTTTCTGTGCAGGTTAAAGGCCTGATTATTTCAAATTGTATTTATTTAGTGTCATACTTTTGCTCTCTAGGCACCACATTAATTTAACAGAATAATATAAGCTAAACAGTGCCTATTGTTCATGACTTGTCTAGCATCAAATGGAAAACAAAACAAACACCGCCTTTTAAAGAAAGTGCTACTTCCAGCTCTTTAAGTTGGTCAGTCTTAAAGTAGTTTGTTTTCTTAACAGGTCAAATACTTTGGACGTGATCCAACTGATGGTAGAATGAGGCTTTCACGTAAAGTTCTACAGTCACCAGCCACAACTGTGCTTAAAACCCTAACTGACAAAAACAGTATTGTCCTGGGAGGTACCATTTCACAGTCCTCTACTTCATCCCAGTGACAGGTAAGGCCACAGGAACAACTTAAGATGACTCAGTACTGCGCTTTGGTCAACTATAATGACAACTATTGTAAAGAATTGTATCTATCTGGTACGGTTACCTTCAGTGGTGTGCACATACTGCTTGCCAGTTATGTTGTGGCATGTCGTAAGTTAGCAACTGCCCTTTCATGTGCTGCACTTGTAAAGAGCTTGATATTGTAAAATTGGTTCAAATGCCTTGACAGTTTCAGGCATCCTGGACAGCCTACTTTCTCCAAAACAAACTTATTTGTTAATCTACAACATCTATGTAAGCATTCCCTCTTCTCTACCTTGCCACCATTTTTTTTAAGGGAGGATAAAAAAGGGTAGGGGAAGAAAAGAAAAAATAAACTGCTTTCTTGGAAGCTTTGAGTCAATTAGTGGCAATTTCTTAGCCAATTAATGGAATGGCCAAAGCTCTTCCCTAGAACTAGCTTCCCAGCATGTATTTGACTGTAAAATACACTTATGACTAAACTTTTTTCAAAACTGTTGTGTACGGGGTTGGTTTTTTTCCTTAGAAAGCTACTAGAACAGGAAAATATCTGATCATAAAATCAAAAACAGTGATATAATGAGATTGACAAATGGAAATACAATGTATCAATGATAAGGCAATCTGGCAATCTTCTAGGAATGATTCACACCACTAGAAGAAATTAAAATTCACTGAAGACTTTTTTTAAGAAATGGTTTTTAATTTCAACCCTTCAAATAATTAGTTGGTTACAGAGTATTTTTTATCTCTTTCAGGAAAAAAGACGTGATAGTTCATGGAAATACAAGCAACCTTTGCTAGAATCTGTAGATGTCCTCAAGAATCTGCAGGTGGATGGTAGTGAAACATATTTTTAAAACAGATACTATTTATGCTTAAAGGTGATACAGAACTTCAAAGTCTTCAAATTGATTAAAAACACTTTTAAAATAAAAACTGGAAACAACCAATGCTCTGATCTTGTGTAGCAAGGGTGAGATAAGAATCTAAGAACGTGGAATTGTTTAGACTGAAGAGCAGATTACATTTGAGTGCTTTAGATTCTTGAATGAAACTGTAAAGATGAGAAGCAAGTACTTCACCATTTTTTCATGGAAGAAGTTGTCCTGTATACCTGGTTGAGAGGCACACTTGGCCAAAGTTTTACTGGCTTTTCAGTGTACATGCTGGAAATGTTGAGCAAAACATATAGATTTGGAAGTATCGCCTTTAAAATTATTGACACTGTTTCGGATAAATACATCAATAACAATCAGAGAGTTCAGACTCAGTAAACAATCTGAGCAGACAGGGGACAAAAAAAAAGAACCTTGCTGAAACACCAGTGTTTATTTTCTGGGTTCATTAACACTGAATTTTAAAATACATAATTAAAACATTAAGATTAAAATAATGGCTTTGGAATAAACAATTGATGTGATAAATCTTCCCCCTTAGTGTCAGAATTCCTCTATTGATTGTTTCATCACTGGGTTCACTGGTCTCTTGTAGACTTCAAAATATTTCCCGGGGGCTTATGAGAACTACTTGTTTTTCTGCTATGAGATACAGACTTGAAAATCAAAGAGGTGTCCCTTCTGATGTTTGCCAATTTGTGTGTAGACCTGATAAGAAAATCAACTGCCCACCTGATGGCAAGTGGGCTTTGAACCTCTTGAAATAAAAAACAAAAGCCCTGGGGAAAGGAGAAATGTGAATGTACAGTAAAAAGTACTCATTCTTTTTTATTATTCTATGTTAAAATATTAAAGAAGAAAGAAATTACTGGGCTGCTTCTTGTAATTGCCTGTGTCTTTCATCATGTAAGACTGAAAAAGTTTTCCTTGGCAATCTTTCTTTCTTTGAGAACTGTATTCTGTTATTTCTTAGTAAGAATTCTGATGTCCTTGCTTACTACAGTTTAATGTACTGATACCTCGTTCATTGCATACCCAGGCTACTGTTAATGAAATTATGTAGGCAAAAATCCCTATACAGAAGCTCAGACATTTCTATTTCTCATAAGTGTTCTCAGAAATTGGCGTCACCAATCTAAGTGGTTTTCCAAGGTTTAGCTTCTTTTATTGTAGAATCACTTCTGTAAGACTTCTTTTTGTAGTAGAACAGATGAATGTTCCAGTTGCTAAAATACTACCTAAAATACTAACTATAGAAGCTTTTTTTTAGCTAGGGCATTATCAGTAGGATGTTTGCCTCTGAATCTCTGAAAATTAATTATTTGGGAGCCAGAATCCTATTCTTTCCTGTAAAGGTGTTCTCTTGCCTGCAGTAATTGTAGTATTAATGATTTGCATGGTGGTCTCAGTTAAAGAACTATTGGAGTGCTGGGGGATTTTGTTTGTTAGATGATAAAATAGGAAAAAGACTTCTGTGTTCTTGTGGCAGAACCTGTACAGTCAGCCTGACTTTCTGTGCTTGTAACAAGTTTTAGGCCCTATGGGAAGGGGTGGGAAAAAAAAATCCCCTTGGGAACTGTCTGGGAGGAGCACGAACCAGCTGCTCTTACCAGAGAGAAGCTTGATTGGAGCCAAGAATTGAGTAAGTGTGCGCTAGTCTGAACCTTCCTGGAGGGAAGGCAGGCTGGCTTCAGACATCCTGAGTTCACCCAAGAGCCGTCAGCAGCAGCAGGTACCTGTGGCAGGAGGTACTTGACTCTCAGATGGTATCAGCTATGATCAGAGAGCAGGTAGGTTAATAGCTCTGCCCTAGTGTAGTAGCTGTTTTTTCATGTTTGAAGTAGTGATTTTTTTATTTTTTTATTTTAGGAATGAGATGTCTGTCTTGTTTCTGAAAACAACAACCAAAAAAGAGCTCCCTGCAGCTCCATGTTGTGACACTTGATGACTTGCTCTGTCTGCAGCCTACCCTAAAAAAATTCTCTCAAGGAAGAACAGAACTTCTATGTAACAAGTATAGCTTGTCACCTTGTGATAATGGGGAGAGATGTGCTGCTGGCAGGTGCAATGCCACAGTGAAAAAGTGCTACTTTGCTATCTCTGAATCTTACAATGCAGAGATTCAGGTATATTGCTTTTGTGGTCTTGTATTTATCCTTCTTTTAAATCAGATTTGTAAGAGCTGTTGGGCAAGTCTTGCATATCTTCAGGCAAAAAGCCCCTGCAGAATTTATTTGCTTTTTATTGATATGGATTACAAGATCATGCTGCAGTTTCTAATACCTCAGGCTGCAGAGTCTTGGATACTGTTCTGTGCAAAAAGGAGCCTTATGTCCAAGGGAATGCAATCTGGTGCATTCTGGAGTGGCATTTTTCCACAGAGGTCATTGATTTCATGCCTGGAGAGGTCACGGATTTATTTCACAGCTTAAGCAGAGAAATGGTTTTTCATACCAATTCTAGCTCATGTATATCTTACTCCTTCCATAGCTGTTTGCATGAATAGATGATGATTTGCTCCAGAAGGTTCTCCTGTGGTTTCTTGCTGTTCTGCATATCTGGATAAGTACTATATTTAATCTTGGGTAGGAGAGGTCATACTTAGTTTTACACGCTTGGCTTGAAGAGTTAAAAAGCACACACAGAAGTCTTGCAGAGGGGAGAGAGTTTGCAAGTGGCAAATGTCCTGAAGCACCAATATGCTGTGGCCATTGGGTTTTGTGTTTCTTTTTGTGTGTTTTTGTTTTACTGAGCTTTCACTAAGGCAGAAATATGCTTGATGTGTAAAAACCATGAGGGGAAAAGGCCACCAACATGTAGTGGGGAAGGCTCGTGTAGAACTCAGCTACAACCTGCTTTAATGTGACTCTCAAACCATAGTTGGTGAAACCTCAAATACAGTGTGGCCTTTTGTACAGTTACTGACTTATCCATTATGATATGAAGCACATACTCTAAAGTATGTTCCTATACTGTATGTGATAGTTCTCAGAGGTGTATCTTACAGTTGCCATCTTCTGCAAAGAAAACTTGTGATTGTGTGTCTTCAGTGGCCCCTGTTAAATATTAAAATGAGGGCTTGATTGTGTTTGAACCCTAGTTCTGCAGAACCCCATTAAGGGTGCTTCTCTTAACCTTTCTTAGAGGTGGGTTGTTTTGCTGATGTTAAATAAATGACCTGACACATGAGGCTGCCTCTTCAGGAATGTAAAAGACTTTTCAACTGTTTAGCTACACCAGTGCAGCTAATCAAAAACTGCACCAAGCAAAGATGAGTGGTTGTCACATAATCAGTGTTCTAATTGGCAGTAAATTTTAATGTTTCAGCTTTTTCTGACATTCATTGTGACTTGAATGTTACACAGATCTGAATTTTATAAATCTGTGTAGAGAATGTTCTCCTAATGTATGGAAAAATCTGCACATAGTTACAGTGGCATATTCTATATTTCCCTTCATGTGGAACAAGATTGAATGTACACCAGAGAAATGCCAGTCTTTAAGTAAGAGCGATACCGGTGTAACTGCTTTCACCATTAGGCAAGAGCTAGAAAAGTCTCGCTTTGTCTGGGAATGAGACACACCCTGGCCCAGGGAGCACTTGCCCTCCCATCTCCCTTCCCTTTCAGAGCCCAGAAGATTTTGTTCTGAGACACTTTCAAGCATCCCCTCCTCCCCAAAGTCGTCCCCACTGTTTCACACAGCTTGACTTCTTACACCCTTTTGTGTCCACTTTCCCTTATTCTCATGCAAACACTGAAATGTAATTATTTTTTATAAATAATGCATAGCTGGTTTTTAGTATGGAAAACTAAGATTTTTGGACTCCTACAATGCCTGGCAAGTGGTCAGTCTTAAGTTGTACAGTGTTTGTAAAGACGAATTAAGCATGTTTCTCTCATTGAGAAGCTTCCACAGAACATCAACTTCAGTTTAGCTTTTGAGCCTTCTCTACAGCTGTACAAAGCACAGGAATGTGCAACAAAACACACATGATGGTGTAAGTGTTCCTGTAGGCCCTGCTGTGGTTAAAGGTTACAGTGGCTAAAGGAAATGCCACAGAACAACCTTGCTGTTATTTTTGTGATGTTAAGGAAATGTTTTATTCCACAACTTTGATTCTAGGCTGTGTATGTGTGCTGCAAGCTGTGTTGTTATAGCACAGGCTCTGACAGCTTACTCTGACAGTGGATGTGGATCTTGCCTAACATTTTATATCGTGGTGGTGTTCCTTTCCATGTCTGTAAGGGGAAGATGTTTTGTCTGTGCTGGCTTTTAAGCTATTTCTAAAAAAATGTTTTGGGGTTTTTTTGTGTGCTTACGGGTGAAAGTATTCACATGTCGATCAGAAGCTGAAGGCATCTCACGCAAATACACTCCTGTGACTAAACGCAAACGCTGCCACTGCCCCGCCTC
>NW_010184155.1:0-468 GCF_000695765.1 Mesitornis unicolor
TGTGGGGTGGGGGTCTCTGTGTGTCATACACACGTCATATATATGTCATACGTGTGTCATACATATGTCACATGTCTGTCATGCCCCATAGTGTGGACCCCACACACTAATTAACAATACTTTATGACTAACGAAGCCGTGTTAATGAGCCCCGGGGGGGTCTCAGTGTGGGGTGGGGGTCTCTGTGTGTCATACACACGTCATATATATGTCATACGTGTGTCATACGTGTGTCACACGTGTCCCACGTCCCGCAGCGTGGCCCCCCCACGTTAATTAGCGATGTTTTGTGGTTAATGAAGCTGTGTTAATGAGTCCCGGGGGGGTCACACGGTGGGTGGGGGCGTCTCTACGTCACACACACGTCATACATGTGTCATACGTGTGTCATGTCACACAGCTTGGCCCCCCCACGTTAATTAGCGATGCTTTGTGGTTAACGAAGCCGTGTTAATGAGCCCCGGGGGG
>NW_010184156.1:0-11227 GCF_000695765.1 Mesitornis unicolor
GTATGTGTATACCTGGGGTGAAAAGTAGCTCTTGGGGCACAGGACTGTGGTATTAATCATTCTCCTCTCCCCAAAAAACCCAAATCCACAGCTGCACGCTGAGAAACGAGGGCACTGAGCACCCCACAAAGCTCCCATCCCGCAGCCGTCGCATCCAGCCGCTCCGATCCACGCCTGGTTTAACCGCTGACAAATGCCCCCCGTTAATTTTTCTCCCCCTATCTGGGGTTGCTGCTGACATTTTGATATTTCCCTGGGTTGATTATCCCGCACTTAATGAATTTCCCCCCCCAGCCCCTCCTTTGTTTCTTAGTTTTCGTGCCTTTTGGCTTTGCCGGCGCTCGCTTCCTCTCGACTCCGCCGACTCCGGGAGCGCGCCCACCGCAAGATGAATCGCCCGGAGCCTCCCGGCGCACCCTTCTTTACACTTCACATCTTCCCACCGCCGATGAGAAATCGCCTGCTTCCTCATCCATCATAAGTCAGCGTGACAAGGCTGTCGCTCGCCGGCACCGCCGCGCTGTATCATGCGCCTTGCCGTCCCGCTTGGCTGAGCAGCCCCGCTTCCCCGCGAGCATCTGGGACCTTTCCGAAGTGGTTTTGGTTATAGCGGGGATTTGGGCACTGAGAAAAAGTTATTTCCCAACCTTCCTTTCCTTCAAATTGCTTGGGTTGTGCCCCAGTAACTTCCTGCGTGGCTCAGGTTGAAAGGGGAAACTGAGGCACGAAGCATCTTTCTGACTCCCATGAGGTCTGGCTGAGCCGGTGGCATAGCCAGGGATAAATTACACACAGATCCTGCTGTTTTATCCAACGCTGCTTCAAAAACCATCCCAGCATGGCCAGGAAAAAGCCGCGGCCCCACTTCACCGCCCCCAAACCATAAACGCAACCCCAAACTACACACACACGTATGGAAAATGCCATTAAATAGTGCTGCTTCCCCAAACCCCAGCAACAGCAGCAAAAATAAAGAGGTAAAATTGTCAATTCTCCTATCTCTTCAATAAACTCCGAGTGTTTCATTTCAATTTTCCTGCTGCAACGTTAGTCAAAGCAGAGCATTTCTGCCTCGGATACAATCTGATACGGCTAATTCTCTATTCCCGACACGGGATATTTTTCCGACAACTTCCATTTATTCAGAGATTTCTCTTACGCTTGAGACAGAGGGAATTTGGGGTGGGGAAATCGCTTACTGTGAATTCAGCCAACACGAAGGCCGTCAGAAAGCCGGACCCTCCTGCAACCCTATCACTTCTCACCCCGCGCTGAGCATCCTTCCTTGGCAAACCAGTTTGGGAAAGCCCGAGCTGCACTGGGATGGTTCTGGATGAGGATACTGGGGCAAACAGGGGGAAATCACCACGTTTTGGCCCCAAAAATGGTGGCAATAACGCACATGGTGATTTTAGGCAAGAGGAAGGGGAGGCAGGGACCCGTGTTCCCCTCTTAGGGTAAGCACGAGCACACCTCTAGGATGTAACAACTTCAGCTTGGTAGTTCACCTCCTAATTTAGTTTATCTACAGGTAAAGACCTTTCCAACCCAAAATGATATTCCCATTTCCCTAAAAGCCTACAGATCATATCAAACATCCTAAATAGTGCCGAGTCAGCATTACAGGGATGGGGGGAATCCCTCTCCATCACCGAGGTCTCTGCAGGTACCACTTGGCACCAACTTCACGTCACTGCTGTGGTACCGCAAGACGTTGAGGAGCTTCTAGCACTGAAGCTGTAAGCAGCAAGATGGAGAAAATTCGGAGTAAATAGTGGACATCAAAGGCCGTGCCAAATTGTGCGCGTTTGCAGACCATCCAAAAGCCAAGACATCCAACTGCCAATACTTCAAAGTTACAAAGGCAACAGATACAGAAATATATATATATATATTTATATCTGCCTATCTATTTTTAAATTCTCGGGCTCATTAGTCAAGTTCAAGCTGCGTTGCTCTACTAGAAAGGCTCTGATGATGCCGTTTTTATTCCCTACTGCTACCTTATTTTCTCTTCGACTTTTCCGAGTTGAAGTTTTCAAAGAGACACGCTCAAAAACTCCCTTTCTGTCAATCCATATTACCGACAACTAATTCTGTGCAAACCTGTGGAAGATGCTCACGGTACTGTTGATCCCAAACCTTCAGCTGGAGCCTAGCCCTCAAAATTCAGATTTTTAAAATACCGGGGTGCCTTTTCCCTTTGCTAACACCTTTCTAATCTTAAAAACTGCTCTAGGTCCACGTTAGAGGTAGAAACTCGTGTTGTTTCTGGCGTGCTTGCGTGTTTTTTTGCAATGCTACCGGGACATGCATAAAACATAGCGAGCTCTGCCTCAGCCCCAGCAGGAGATATTAGCTGCATTAGCACCGCAATCTGAATTTTATCTCCCTCGGGAGATAACACAATTGCTGGCACCGCAGGAGGTCCAGGGGACCCGGATTTACATCTCTCCAGCTGGGACGCTTAAAGTCCCAAATCCTGCATCACTGATAGAGCCTGTCCCAGTTGTGGAAGCTCCTGCCCATCACCTCCAGTAAATCCCCATCTGCACCCATACATTGAAGAAGGCAATGCCCACGTCGCACCAGTTCCCCCCACCAAGCCTGGACAGGGCCAGCTGCGGGGGACAAACAGCTGGAGACGGATTTGGGGATGGAAAGTCTCCGTGAAGAAAGCGATGGATGCTGCCACGTGTCACCGTGGTTAACTGAGCCATCCTCCCGATGACAGGAATGGGGGGCATTAATGGACAAAACCAGCCTTTCTTTTTACTCTATCCATGTCTGAGCACAGCAGCAGAATCACGATCAATAGGTGGGAAACATAGGTAATAACCAGCCTTTAAGAAGACATCTGGGATCTGGATGCCCTACTCAACTACAGACCTCAATCCTGCCTGATGGGCATCATTTTTTGGCACGCAGCCCCCTTGATTCCTGCAAAGCTCCATCGCTGGAGTGAAGCCAACACCTGGCAGAGCTTCAGGGACTGAGGTCATCCCTTGATATCCCCCCCATCAGTAAGGGATGAAGGATCTTGGCTCCACGGGGTGGCAGGAGGGACGGTTGGCAGCCAACCATAGCACATGGGAGGCTCCAGACCCGTCCATCACTTCTGGGAACGCGTTCAAGCTCCGCACCACCATACCCAGTATCAGCACCCACCAGTCAGTGCAATATAAATACAATTGCAGAGGAGCCAATTGCCATTGCCACGGGGACAGCTTGGGGCTTTTTGAAGCAACCTTCAGCTGCAGACAAGGGACGGGAGGGAAAGCAGGGTCTGCTGGGCCAGCGCTGCCCCCCCAGAATAAGCACCCACCCATGGGGCAGCCCGGCGGGGATGGCAATGCCCCTGCATCCCGCACGGCCTTCGCTGAATACCCAAGCAGGTCGGTGTGGTGCTGCTCGGGGCCGCCTGTGACCCGTTATTATGCGAGTCAGGCAGCGCTGGTGCCAATTACAGCATCTCGGGGAGGCGGCGCAGGTGGCTGCCTGCCTGCACCTGGGGCTGCTTTGGGGGAGCCGCTCCCCTCGCCTCCGAGGATGCCACCAGGACCTCGAACGGCGTCAGGATCCCACCTGGGTTATTGCAACTCTTCTCTGTAAGCCTCAGTCATTTGAAATAGAGAGAAATAAAAGAGTCAGCCCTTCTAAGGAAGCCACACAAGACAGGACAAGCTGCGGCCACACATTGAGGACCTGACTTAATTCAGCTCCCGGCCACCGAAGGCATCCCAGGTCTTGGCTGATGACCTCTCCCATCACATCAAGGCATTAATCAACTTTGAGGGCTGATTTCACCCGGCTTCGGGCTCCCTGGCAGGAGCGTGGCCATAGACTCCTCCAGGCCCCTCTCTCTCCTCATCAGAGTTACTGTTTTGGGTAATGATGAAGCAGGGGAATTGATTTGAAGCCTAATGAATAATCAGCCACCATCAATAATTGTAATCACTAATCTGGTGCAATTAGAGGCAATTATAATAAATGCAATTTCCTCCCGAGCTGCTAACGAACTGCAAAAATATGAATTGACTTGAGCTGGCTGCCTGTGATTTATGCAGTCGTAAGATCAAGGTTCCCATTATGCCAACCAAGGCTCTTAAAGGGACAGAGAAGTTGCTTTGTCCCCCTTCTCCATCCCACCCTCTCACCAAACGTTACGAGTCCTAAAGCAGCGCCACAAAAAGCACAAAAAAACCCATTTTCCTCCTCCTTCTCTCCGTGTGAGGCCCATCACACCAACACAAACACCATTCCCACGTTGGCTCCAGCAAACGTGGGATTACCGGCGCGAGGAGAGGTGCCACACGTGTGCGTGGAGACATTGCCACCTATTGGCACATCCCCACGGGCGACGGAGGAGACGGCAGCATCAGCAGATGAGGATCAGCAGTTCAAGCGGCGGGTTCTCGCCGTTTCGGAGATGAAGGAGCCGATTTCAAGTTGCCTATTATCCGCACGCCGCCGTTAAAGGCATCTCTTTCAAAGCACCTTTTAATTTCAAGTGCCCGGGATGACACGCACGCAGCCTCAATTTGAGGAGGTGATAAGCACGAGAAGTGGGATCTCAGGAGGGTTTTTGAGATGAAAAGCGAGCTCACGAGCACCTTTTTCCTCCCGAACGCGACGGAAAGCGAAAGATCTTGAAGGAAAGCGCAAACCACTTGGTGAAACACAAGAGCCGTCTTCAATGGAAGAGTTGAACCAAAGACGCCAAAAGGAACCAATTCCAGGGTTCTTTTCGGCAGGATCTTGCTTCTCCATCAATTTGGCAACTCGTCAAGGTTCAGCTCCTACAAAAACAGTTCTAATGCAGATATACATTAGGATTCCCAGTCTGGAAATGCGTTTTCCAGGAGGCAAGAGCTGCCACGCACCCCAAAGCACCGCATAACCCTTATTTGTCAATCCCAAGGTTGGAAAGCCACAAATCCAGGCCAATTGGGCATGGAAATCCAGCACAAGCGATCCCCCTACTCAATACCAGCTATTCTTTACCTCCAAGTCAATAGGTTCCAGCCTCCCGTCGGTAAATCTCGATGCTCACCTCCGCAGCAAATCAATGGCAGCCCATTATTGGTCTGTAATTGTTACCAAAATTTAATCAAGGGTCAACGAAGGCAAGGCACGGGTCTCTCGCAAGGGAATTTCAAACGCCAAGTCTGTCACTGACCAATTACCCAGCGCTCTTGACTTTCGCTAATGTTATTTCTTATTTGGGCAACTGCGGCGCCCAAAAGACTCAATCTCAGCTTTGGATTCGAAGCTCTACACAAGGAACAAAACTACCAGCAGTGCCCAAATCGCTCACGAGGCAAATCACCAACTCTTTTGGGTAGAAATGGGTACAAACCGCTGTGGAGATGACCACTGCAATAAATCCAGGTCCAAACCTGACCTATAAGCAGCTCTCCTAAATTAAATGACAAATAGGATACTCATTCCTATATGAACTAATGGTAATTTCTGGCTTGTATCAGTTCACGCAGATAATTTCCGAGTTTGAAAGATTCCCCAGAGCTGCCCCATCTTGACAAGGCGGTGGTTAATGCACATCACTCCTTGAGAAATAATACCAAATGTCCAGTTTTCCTAAACATTTGGAGAGGCTGTGGCCTGGAGATCTCTCCTGCCCCATTCTCCACTCGCCTCCTGGTCTTTAAAATGAAAATTTCCAACCTTCCCATAAATTCAGCATTGGTATTGCACGCACAGGGCCCCATCAACTCAAGAACCGTGCTGCAGACCTGCACAGAGCTCACAGGGCTAAAAGCGTTGAGTTAGATTTATGAGAACCCTTGGGAATTCAGCTAAGTCAGTCTGGGGTCACTTTTGCTTCTCCTCTTCTCCAAAACACCTTTTTCTATTCATATTCGCTCGCTTATCACTCGCCTTTCAAATGCACAGGACCGAAATATTTCCAAAACCACTCAATTCCCATATGAGCATCGCCCCAAAAACAAAGCAGAGGCTGCATTTGTGCTTCAGGGGTCTGCGCCCAAGCAAGGATCTAAATAAAACCACAGAAAACATAAAAATAAATTAAAACCAAGAACAAAACCTAACAGATTCTGTTTAATTAATGAGTGATAAATGCTGCTGCCATCCTAAAGATGCCGGAGCAGCGCAGGCGTCTCCGAACCCTCGCTGTCGCTGCTAAAATTGCCCATTGCAAAACATCCTTCCCCCCTGCAGCACAAACCAAGTAATAAACATGGAAATCCGTAAAGCCAGGGAAAGCAGGGGCTCTGCTGCCCCCATCACCGCTGGGGATGCGGGGAGGATGCAGGTGGAGGTGGTGAAGCATCCTCACCTCCACCAACCCACCCCGCCAAAAATGTGCAGCTTTGGAGCTTCTCAACTCTCCCATTCAACTGTTGCCAGTGGTATTTCCCACCAGGGACATCCACAGCACAGCTAAACCCAGGTTAAAAGCGGTATTTCCTTTGACCACTCATTTATTTCTCATTTTGTTATTTCCCCGTTCCTTCCTGCCAGGGTGGAGATGGCCAAAAACCCCCCAAAAAAGCTCTTTCAGGGCTCTTCCTTAATGCCATTTATATGGTTATATGCATATATAACCACTTAAGACAGGATAAAAGCCTTAATTCATCACAAATTCGTTAAAAAATGTGTATTTCAACCCAGACCTGAAGTTTTCTTCCCGGCGTTTCGCTGCCGGGCAACTGGAGCATTTCATCTGCGCGAAACAATTTCTGTTTGCTTCGGTTTCCCCCCGCCTTCAAACGCTGTCTTGGGAGATGCAATCAGAGGAGTGAAAATAAAGCAATTAAAGAAAACGCGCGACATTCACAGGCGGCCACTGATACCAATCAGTTTCGAGAGGGTCTTGGCACCCAACCTGCGCAATATTTGATTTTCTAGAGCGGGTGTTGGGTCTTTTTTTTGTGTTATTAAGTGGATTTAGAGGTGGGATTTGTCCGTATTTGCATACAAGGGATGCTATGGAGAAGACCCGAAGTGGCGAGCACTGAGCTCCAGCATCGTAATTTGCTTTTCTTATTCATACAACCCAGATTTATTCCCTGGAGCTTGAGGATCAGGTTTGCTCCTTACTCAGCCTCCTGCCCTTTCCGTGCTCATCTCTCCCTTTATCTCCTCCTCCCAGAGCTCCCGTTTACACGGGGTAATCCCACCCCAAACCACCTTCTCCTCCTCTCCATGTCAGCAGCCGCCCCGGTCGTCACAAAGCAGCTTTATTTTTAATTGCGCTGAAACTAAACCGTTAGTTAAACTTCAGGTCTCGCTTCTCTCCCCCAAGACCCTGTTAATTCCTCCCAGATGTTAATTATACCCAACCACAAAGCCGCAAAAATCTCAGGATAAAGCAGCAGCCCCTCTGGCCAGATCCTGATATGAAATCGATGAAGCCGATGGAGTTGTATCAATTTACACCCGTGCCAAGCTTTGGGCATGGGAACTGCATCCTTATCTACAGGACAACGCTTCCCAATGGATCTCAATGCTTTTTGAGGTCTAATTCCCATTTTTCCATACAACTCCGAGCCTCAGCTCCACTAAATTTGAATTAAACCTCGCGTTCTGCCAAATCTCTTTGAAAATTTGGAGCGAAGCCTCCAACCCATCCTGGTAGCCTGGGGTGTCTACGGCTTTACCCTCGCGCTTGTTCACCTATTCATTTTTACCCTTGCACATGAGGACGCCGGAGTCAGCAAAGACTCATCCGTGCAGATTTGGCAGCGTTTTCGTATTTACTTGGAATCGCACGGTATAAATCGCACGGCGGGCTCCCTCCATCAGGACGCGACAGCGGCTCGCTCTTCCATTACATCTGTACACGGGAAGCGGGACTCGCACCTCGCCTCATCATTTTCCATGTGTTTCGGTGGGTTTTCGACTGAATTACTTTGTTGTCGGGGTTGTTTTTTCTTTACGTACCCGTCACGGTAGGTCGGGGTATTTTGGTGGCTGAGTTGATAACCCTTAGGATACGAAAGGGAAGGCGAAAAGCGGAGAGAAAACACGGCTCTGCCTTCTCCTCCCCATCACGGTTCAGTGGCAGATATAACCCATTACAAATTGATTTGTCAGAAGGAGACAGGCAGCACACGGCAATAAGAAATTATGAATTATTAGGGCGCTTCAAAAGGGGAAGAATTGATACCTATAAACCATAGGGAAAACGCAGCGCTAGGACTGGGTACCAAACCCTTTGGGATCTGCGATAACTTTGCACGGTGCTAAAACACGGGTCCTGCAATGCTGTGTCCTGGGCTAAAAAACCCAGTGGGAATGGGGCCAGTCTCTGTTTTTAAGCCCCGTTTCCAAGCCAAACCAAAGATAGATGCTCCAAACACGAGACTTTAACCCACTCCATTCACACAACATTAACCTCACCTCCACGATCCTCAGGAGAAAGAGGACTTTAGCCTAATGTGTATTTAAAGATCGAACCCATGTATATATATCCAACTACCTGCCACCCAGACACGCGGCTAATCCACTTCCAGACATTTCACCAATTATCCCAGGGTCTTCTGCACAGCCCATTACCCCGTAGATGTTACTAAGTGCTGCATAAACAACCCTCTCCGCTGCGTGGCTGACACTTAAGTGGACAAGTGTAAGCGGATTGCAGCAGGACGGCAAACGGAGCCATAACAGGCACAGCAGCCGGCTCCCCCCACTGCGAAAGCCATTATCGGTGGCACATCTGCGCCGCTCGCCCTCCCCAAAATCATGAGAAATCACCAATCTGCAAGCAAACCCCCCCCACCTCTGCACTGCCCAGCAGGGTCAAGCAAAATTCGGGGTTTGCAGGAGGCTGGTGACTCTGCGAAATTCGCTTGAGTGATGCCAGGGATCCGGTACGGCTGCTCGTGGAGTAATAATTTTCCATAAATCCTTACACCATGAGTCACCACGCATCCCATCTGCGCATGGTGGGGGTGAGCGGAGCTAACAAGCAAGGTCAGGAGGGAAAAGGCACAGGGAGGGCATCCAAAGGGTGGATTTTGCCCCCAAACCAGGGTCCTGCTCACCCCAGCAGCTCCAGGAGGTGGGTTCTGGAGGATCTTTGCATGGAAGATGTGGAGACCGGAGTCCCTTCCCCATCCCAATCTGCCCAACACGATGGGTGCACGATGCTCCCAGCACCCTCCATCATTTCCCAGCACGTCCAATTCCCTTCTTAAACTGGGACCAGTCCAATCTAACTCTCTAGGAACTGGCCCCAGCTCCAGCCATGCGCTTTGCCCCTTCCTTCCCTTCTCCCTATTGTTTTTAAAAGCAACCAGGCTGTTAATTAAAAAGGCAGAAATCAATTGCCCTCATCTCCCCATCAGAAGCTCCTCGGCATGCAAGGATTAAAGCCAGCTTCTACTTTAAGTCAATTAGAGATAAGGGGAAGCTGACATTTCTACAACCCGCCTTATCAAACCGCTTGAAAACTGCTCAGATTAAAATGTAAAAAGATTATTTCTTCAGCTCTCTCTGCCTCTCTCCTCCGTTTTTTTTTATTATTATTATTCATAAGAAACCTGACAATTGATTGCTGATAGTCTAAGATAATCATAAGTCTCAGCTCCACCCGGGATGGGTGCTGGGATGAGCAATCCTCATGGGATGCTGCGATCCCACCCACATCCCCAAAATCTCCATCTCGTCATCCTGACTCCCCATCCGAGCCCCTCAGGGAATGGGTCAAAGCCCTGGTCCGGAGCAGATCCTAATGAGGCTCTGCTGCTCCTCATTAACTGCAGGAAGCTGGGCTGCAAACCTCCGTGCTCTGCGTCAGCCGCAGGCCGGGGACCGAAAATGAACCTAAACCAGGGTCTGAATGATAAACACAGGCGGGGTTGGGGACAGGGACACTGCTGGCACGGCACGGGCTTCGTCAGCACTGCGAGAAATCAATCCCTGCTGCGGGATTTACCTCCCGGATGCTTTACTTGGCATGGAGTGAGCTCTTCTGATGGGAAGGAGCTGCAAACGGTGGCATCTCCCCATCCTTCCCCCCACCCACGATCTGTATTCTCCTCGAAATGCAGCTTTAGGAAAGAGGAGAAAATATTAAAGTTTCATATCAAAAAAATGTTCGGGGATCTTTCGGTAACACTCAAAATGTTAGAAGCAAACTGCAACAGCAACAGAGGGATTTCACTGATGTTTTTCGCATAGAAAGGGGGAAAAAAAAAATCTCATTTCAGCACCAGCTGCAAGGAAGCAGAAAGCTCTTTATTCCCCAAAGTCACTAAGACTGAAATCTCTACGTCACATCAAACATCTCAGTCGTTTTCCAGGCTGGTTCCCCTGCATTTTGTACCCCCCCTCCGAGCCCTCCGATGCACCAAGGCTCTGCTCTGGGAGGGGGTGCCCTTGCAGCGACAACGCTGCACCCTACGGCTTCCAAAAACAAGCTATAAAGGGGAAAATAAATGATAAAACTGATGGGAGGAACGTGGGGGCAGAGATCAGGGACTGGGGGGGCTGCACTTTGTAGCCGTGCCTCAGTTTACCCACGTGCAGAGGAGAGGCTGAATCCTTCCCACCAGCACAAGGATTTCATTAATGTAAAACGCTTCAAGATTTATAAAGCACTTGTGAAAGCTCCCACGTAGGAAATATTCCTATGTCGCTGGAAACGTCAACTAAAACATATTAAATCTCTCTCTCTCACAAAAAAACACTAATATGAGATTATGTCCCAGGAGGAAGTTTTCCCACCAGACTTCTCTATTCTTATAAAAACGATCTAGCATCACTTAACGGCTCATAAATTCCATCTCGCATTAAGCAGATATTAAACACGTATTTATAAAGGTTTAAACAGATCAGTTCGCTTAATTTTCAGTTCCCCTTTAGGCAAAAAAAAAAGCGGATTTCAGTGGTGAGAAAGCCCCGCTGTGGCCAACGGAGGAGGATCTGCAGCAAACCAGACCCTGCGCAGGAGGGACCGGGGACACGTGGGGACCTCTCCTGAGGACGCGCAAGGCCTGGGCTCAGCGGCAGGACGGTGCCAACAGAGAGGTCTATAACACAGAAAGAGGAGCCTCTGCACTTAAGCAAGTCAGAGGGACTTAAAAATTAAGCATAGGATATAATTCTCACATCTACTTTTAATAAAAAAGGTATAAAAGCAGTTTAGTTGCCCATTCGGTATGGACCAGGTCTTTGACAAATCGCTGTCCATCCACCACACTGACTTAAATATATTATTTAATTATATTTAATTATATTA
>NW_010184157.1:0-210 GCF_000695765.1 Mesitornis unicolor
CAGCCCAGCCCTAAACCACGACACAGGACCACAGCGGCCCAGGTTGTTCTGTCTGCAGGAGCTGACATTCATGGTGACTCAGGCACAGGTCTCACCCGCAGCATCGTCCTCTTCCCCTGGGGAAACCCCTCATGGACACAGGTTACACAGCTCAGCTCCCATCATCCATCCTCAAAAAGCCCCTGATGGTGCCTTGGAGAAGAGAAGGGA
>NW_010184157.1:235-1891 GCF_000695765.1 Mesitornis unicolor
CAAAGTTGTGTCACATCCCTGAAACAGGCCAGGAGGTCAGGAGGGAAGATAGGATCAAACACTCAGTCCTCGTCGGGGGTGAGGACCCCTGTTCTTTGCTAAAGAGGGGACACTCTGGGAAGGGGGGGTGAGGTGGGGCACCAGCATTTCCATGTGGTCCAGCTCTGTGGTGCCTGTGAGGGAGTGGGGCTGCAGGAGGAGGTGACATTAAGGACAAGGTGATATTAAGGAGGAGGTGTTCAGTACAGGATGATGTTCAGGAGGAGGTGGTGTTCAGGAGGTGACCAGGAGGTGGTGTTCAGGACAGGGTGGTGTTCAGGTGGAGGTGATGTTAAGTAGGTGACGTTAAGAAGGAGGTGGTGTTCAGGAGGTGATGTTCAGGGGGTGATGTTCAGGGGGTGATGTTCAGTAGGTGACATTAAGGAGGAGGTCATGTTCAGGAGGTGACGTTCAGGAGGTGAGGTTCAGGAGGTGATGTTCAAGAGGCGGTCACGTTCAGGAGGTGACGTTCAGGAGGTCACGTTCAGGTGGTGATGTTCAGTAGGTGACATTAAGGAGGAGGTGATGTTCAGGAGGATGTGACGTTCAGGAGGTGACGTTCAGGAGGTGAAGTTCAGGAGGTCACGTTCAGGAGGTGACGTTCAGGAGGTGAAGTTCAGGAGGTCACGTTCAGGAGGTGATGTTCAGGAGGTGAAGTTCAGGAGGTCACGTTCAGGAGGTGATGTTCAGGAGGTGATGTTCAGGAGGTCACGTTCAGGAGATGATGAAGAGGAGGTGATGTTCAGGAGGTGATGTTCAGGAGGTGATGTTCAGGAGGTCACGTTCAGGAGGTCACGTTCAGGAGGTGATGTTCAGGAGGTGATGTTCAGGAGGGGGTGACGTTCAGTAGGTGACATTAAGGAGGAGGTGATGTTCAGGAGGAGGTGATGGTCAGGAGGTGATGTTCAAGAGGAGGTGATGTTCAGGAGGAGGTCACGTTCAGGAGGTGATGTTCAGGAGGTGACATTAAGGAGGAGGTGATGTTCAGGGCTGATTCACTGCAGGCGATGTTCATGTGCAGCGTGGGGCACAAGGCAGAGCAGGTCCCTGTGACCAGTGGTTGCTCTGTGGGCACATCCTCCGTCTAAAAGTGGTCAGAGTCCTGCTCTGGGCTCCTTCGAGTGCCCCAATGAGCTCTGCGTGGCTGTAATGGGATCAGGGCTCCAGCTCAGCGGGAGGTAAATCACGGCCCTGGCTCTGCCAAATGCAAAGCAGTGAAGCTCTGAGGGAAGCCGTGGGGCCGGAGCCAGGTTGTGGTCCAGCCTGGCTGGCACGGCTCAGAGCAGCGCCCTGCGTGGTGGTGATGGAGCCATCGCAGAGCGACTCAGTGCTGCCCTGCGGGAGCCGGACCCACACGGGGTCTGAGAGGAGAGAGGAGGGGTCCTCCTGCCCGGCCCTGGTGCCTTCACACCCCCTGGGCTCTGCAGCTCAGGACAAAGCCTTTGCTGCAGCGCAGCCGGAACAGCCGAACCTCCAGCGAAGTGCAATTAGCAGCAGATTTGTGGCATTGATAATTAACCAACCCAGCGCAGGCTGAAAAGAGATGTCAGGCAGGGAAAGGCTTCTGAGGAGGGAGGAGAGGCAACGGGAAGGGGCCGGTGTCCACCTTCACCCCTG
>NW_010184157.1:1904-3048 GCF_000695765.1 Mesitornis unicolor
CCCTGCGAGCAGGGCGACCTCCCGCCCCGGTGATCCCCGCAGCCAAAGCGGCCTGGCTGAGTCAGCGGGAAAACGCCTCCGCGCGCCGCTCATCCAGTCCGGCCAGCGCCCACACGGGCAGGAATGTGCACCCCAAGCAGGACACCCCATGGAGGAAGGAAGGGCAGGGGCAAGCGTAGCACAGCGCACCCAGTCACGCACACCCGCGCTGGGACGGAGCCGCAGTGGTGCCCAGCACCGCGCGCACCCGCAGCGGACTCGGGCGGGCACGAAATCACAGAAACACAACAGAATCATCGAATAATTTGGTTGGAAAAGCCAAGATCATCCAGTCCAACATCAACCCAACCCCACCATGGCCACCAAACCATGGCCCCAAGTGCCACATCCACACGGTTTGTGAACCCCTGCAGGGATGGGGACTGCAGCACTGCCCTGGGCAGCCCCTGCCAGGCCCTGAGCACCCTTTGGGGAAGGAATTTCCCCCAAAAGCCAACCTTCCCCCTCCCCTGGCACAACTCGAGGCCATTTCCTCTGGTCCCATCGCTTGTTATGGGGAGCAGAGCCAAAGGTGGCACCGAGAGAGCCCACAAACCTCACCGTGTCCCTGCACTTTCCACCACCGTCACCCGCGCGAGCCCCACGTCTCACACCCCGGTCACTGCGTCCCACGCCAGCCCCTGCCGCCCCAAAAAAAAAGGGGTGGTGGGATGCCTGCATTTCAGCCGTGCTCCCGGATATCAGCGCGGGGCAGGGCCACCGTGACAACCCCAGGGGCGGGGAAGGGAAGGATTTAAATGGGGAGCTTGTCTGGGCTGCGTGTCCTGACTGAGGAGGAGGAGGAGGAGGAGGAGGAGGACCAGGACCAGAGCCTGCCGGCGACCCAGCCACTCTGGGTCCAGCAGGTACGGAGCACTGGAGGGGACACGGGGGACACTGTGCAGTGTCGTCACGGCACGGTCTGTGCAGTCACTGGGGCCTGCAAGGGATTCGGGGACCTTGCCTCTACCCAAACCCTAGGGCTGGGAGGGTGCAGGGGGTGGGTGAGCGGGAGGTCCCCAGTGACAGCGAGCACCGGGCTGGGGGGTGTCGTGGTTTAGGGCTGGGATGGCTACTAAACCCTGGCCAGATGCTCGCTGGGAAC
>NW_010184158.1:0-19668 GCF_000695765.1 Mesitornis unicolor
TATATATTTGTTGCCTGTTAATATATAGACACTTCCTAAGAGATGGTAATAAACTGTGTTTTCTTTCCATGTTGTGATTTTGTTGACGGGGTTGCAATCACGAAGAGAAAAACTTATCTACACAGTTGCAGATAAGCAGGCACTTCTTTATTTGCAGTGCAGGGAACACAGAGGGTAGCCCCTCAAAGGTGTGTTCCCTCGTCCGTACATTTTCATCGTCCTTTCATACAATTTTAACAAAGCAAATCATATGATCATGCATATGCATAAGATGATTACATAAGAGGATTATATATTCTTTTTCCTATCACCTTGATTGATTTCCCATTGAATTTACCCCTGTACTTTTGTCAAAGAAAGGCTTTCGGTCCACACATACCCTCCCCCCCAAGGGGAGGTTTTGGGCCACCAGTCCATTCCCATGAGAAAGCTTCGGTCCACGTCCACTCGCAAGGAAGTTTTGGTCCATTCTTATGGTGGTCTCAATACAGTTGTTACCCCTCCTTTCCATTCTATTATTTAATACTCCCTTCGGACATGGTTTGTGCTTTTTCTCAATGCTTATACATCTTGCTTAATTCTGCAGTTTGAACAAATACCTGTTCTAACTTACATAACCTATTCTAACTTAACTAATTATCAGCCCCCCCTTTGATTGGTCAAAGTGCTCTTTTTTTTTTGTTAGCTGTACTGCTGAAACAATCACCCACCTTAACAAACTGGTCGCAATTCCCCAACCGGCCAGAATTTTCTTATCACTAGAACAACTTAATTTTTATTACAATAAACCTGTTTATTAATTTTAAGAAGGAACATTATATGCATTTGAGGAAATCAAACCAGCTAGGCTCAATTTCCTTATCCTTCTCTTTCCTGCTTTTCAGTAGGGATGATATTCATCTAGCTATCAATCACATTTCTTTTGGTTTTTTTTCCAGTTTGTTTTTTAAATCTAGAATAATTTTGTGGACAATTTGAGGATATAAACAAATATTCACTTACTGCTAACTTATCCAAATGTAATGGATACTGGTGCAGGAGATTCAGTTTCTTTTTTTGTTTAACAAGGCACTTTTGGTCCAGAAGGTACCTGGGAGCTTTACAGGGCACTTAGGGGTTTAAGGATACAGAAAGGAGCTCTACAGACTTTCCAGAAGTGTATGGGTACATAAATACCTCTGAAAGGCCACAGTGCTTCAGGTGCTTCTGAAAGTGTGGCTTTAGCACTTACAATTTTGAAAAGCCCAGCTTTTGCACTCATATAGTATCATCAAAATGTGACTACCTCAATAAAGGCAGATCAGATGTGGATTTACAGAGGGAGGTAAATGTGCTGTAGGTCCTGTGCCATTAGCACCATCTGGAGCAGTGTCACATGCCATAGGAACACACAACTGCAGCCACATGGGTGCACAGCGTTGCCATGGAAACTGCTCCAAATGTGACTACAGGCCATTCCAGGATCCACTGTACTCTGAGAGAGGGGAAAAATAGGACTGATCTCACAGTAATGAAACTGTGGACTTGCTAAACTTACTGGCTGTAGTTCTAGTTCTGATCTATTAAACTTACTTTCACAAAAACGGAGTGGACGTAAGAGCAGAGACCCAAAGCTGGAGGCCGAAATGTGAAGCAGAGTGTCCTGCAGCAGCTGCTCTGGAACAAGCAGTCTGAATTTTGAAGTATGTGGGGAATGCTGTGCTGGTTTCATTGCAATTGTTGGTGCAGGCCTAGATTGGCTTTAGAGAGTTCATCGTGTGTTTGGTGCTTAAAAAATGAGTCCTTAAGAAAGTTACAAGTCCCAAGATACTGAGCATCAGGATTAGTAGTTGTCACTTTGCTGGCATTAAAGGCAGTGAGTTCAGTATCTCATTGCAGGGACTGACACTGAAATGCTTTCATAGAAGCTTCAGTGTACTTCGAAGTGTCTGCTTTTGTCTAAAGGTTGCACAGGATGATATTTCTCCAAAGCAGAAAGAGCATTTCCAGTACAAAGTATGCAATAGAGCCATTCTGAATGCTTTTGGCACAGTAGATGTACTGCTGCTTTGACCCTAGTTTAATATGAAATTGAAGCCCTCCTGGCCTGAAAGAGCTTGACAAGCTCCCGATCTCCCTCATAAGCTTTTGTTTTGCTGGTGGTTTCCAGGCCCTTAGTGCGTCCTCTGCCTTAACTTCTTTTGTGACTGCTTTGCAATACAAAGGAAAGCATAAATGTTTACTTGAAAGCTTGGTATGCAAGGGGGTTTTTTTATTTGTTTGTTTAAATAAGCTGGTGTTATTTTTAGAATTCATAACTAGCAAGCAACAGAATGCTTGCATAAAAGTGAAGTAGCAATCACGGTGATTTGGTGTGACTGCACTGCTGTTAATCTGCCTGGCCGCGGCTGGGAGGTAAGCTCCTTACAAGTGTTTGTCTCCTTAGGAATTCCTCTCTGCTTACCCAGTGATAAAGAGATGATGGCCCGTTTAACCAGAAAGGCTTCTTTGCCAGCTGCCTCTGTATTTATTAGCACAGTTTCTATTGCACAAAAGTAATTTATAGAACAATGGCTGATCACAGAAGTGTTTTGTGATATTTTCTGTTTCTTGTGAATTGTTTAATATGAAACAACCATGCAGAAATGCTTGGATATATGAAGTTAGTGAGGCATTTAAGTTGTGAGAGCAAATGGAATATTGAACATACCACTTACTTCGTTCATGGAATGAAATTGGTTGTGGATTTAAAGAGGAAAAGTCTTGCAGACAAGCATGTCCTTCTAAATTCTAGGGGCATCACAACTGGTCTATACTTTGAGTTTTATTTGCAAGTGTCATTATTTGGGTTTTTATATTTTAACTAGTTTATTGAAGCAAAACCTTTTAGTATTTCAACCCTTGATTTTGCTTCACCTGGACAAAACAAACAAAAAACTTCCTTTCTCTATGTAATGGAAGTCTGCAATACTTAAAAAAATAAAAAAATTGTGTGGTGGGGATTTTTTAGGGGATGTCTTGTTTTTTTGGTGGGAGGTGCATTTTGGAGGCAGTAGGTTTAGTCTTTTGGGAGGGTGTTTTTTGGTTTTATTTTTATTTGAGGATTTTGTTGTTGTTTCAAGAAAGAAGGAGGTTTTAAGTTATTCCTATGGTCTACAAAGGTGCCATGTGTGGGTTTTGAGTTCACGTAAACTGGGTTAATCTGGGACTGTCACAAAGGGCATATGGTCTTGGAAGGAGCATATGGTCTGGAAGAGGGCATTCATTGGAGTCCTGCAGAACCTGCCCAGCTGCTTTGTCTATGGGGAAAACTTAAGAGCTTTCTGGGGAAGACTGGATGTATACCTGGGGAGTCAGTACAAAGTTTCATTATTTGAGCCAGGATGCTCAGCTCCCATTGTAATCTATTTTCTGGAACTGTTTTCTCTCAAAAAATAGGTCAGAAATTAAAGAAAAGCCTTGGCCATAAAGGCAATCTTTGGAAATATTCCATGAGACAGTGAAATTACTACTTTGGAAGCTTTGTGAATTTCATTTACAGTATCTATTAAATACTCTAAAATTTGACTTTAATGTCATAGATCAGCTGCCCAGTCCTGCAGCTCTTACTCAACTCACCTTAATAGGACTACAGGCTTGTTTGGGTTTTCTAAGTCTGGAAAAAATTGTGTCAATTACTGAACTTTTTCCGGCAAATGTATAACTGGAGATGCTGATGATGTTTGTGGTGATTCTGTACATTAGTTGTGTCTGACCCACTGTTTGTCTACTCAATGGCGAACGTAAGGTCTTGAATTAGTAAAAAAACCCAAAAATATAATTTCATTTATGGAATCAGTACATGCATCTAAATAGCAATGGTTGTTCACTGCTTATAAAGTTCTAAGTGTAAAAAAAATAATTAGTCTTAGATTTTTTTTTCAGCCTGTAATAATTTACTTCTACTTAACTTCAAGTACTTACATAGAGTCCTTGAATATTCATGTATCTACATAATGTAGCTTTAGGGATTCTTCTGTGCTGATAGATTTTACAGCTGTATATATGCAAATTAGGTTACAAGATTCCCCATAAACGCAGTAACTGTGAAATCTTACTGTTATAGAAACAAAAATAAGACTCCAAGCTTGTGTCTCAGACCCCAAGATAATTTTCTAGAACCTCCCTTTTATGAGGGGGATAGGAAAAAACAAATTCCTCACGTATAAATAGAAGAATTTTGAGATGGAAATTCTTGTTTCCATTAATAACACAATATCATGTCTATACAGCTCCTATTTTCACAGTAGCAAAGCCAGTATCTAGTATGATTGTTCCTTTTTTTCTTCTTTTATTTTTATTTTATTTTAGAGAGAGATTAATGCCTTTTCCATTTACTTTGGCTTTGTCAGTACTCATATTCCTTACATTCTCTGTAGGGAATGTTTCTGTGACGTCTGTGCAGGTTTGGTGAAAGAACATAGAATCATGGAATGGTTTGGGTTGGAAGGGACCTTAAAAATCATCTAGTCCAACCCCCCTGCCATGGACAAATAGTCACTTTAACCCCAGATTTTCAGGGCAGAACAGTGTAATTTGATTACTTCAAAACCACAGAGCCATATGGTTAGGAGGTAGAGATTTGATTTGCACTAGCTGAGAGTCAAACCCAGGTCACAAGAATGGGAATCTTGCATGATACCACTACACCACTGGTGCGCTTAACTATCCTACTTACCCTTATTCGCCCCACTGTGGTTAACAATAAGTGCAAGACAGAGTCCCCTTTTCTTCTCTAGATGATCAAGGGAGTGGAGCATCTCCCTTATGAGGAGCGGCTGAGGGAGCTGGGCCTCTTTCGTTTGCAGAAGAGGAGACTGAGGGGCGACCTCATTCATGTTTATAAATATTTAAAGGGTGAGTGTCACGAGGATGGAGCCAGGCTCTTCTCGGTGACAAACAATGATAGGACAAGGGGTAATGGGCACAAGCTGGAACACAGGAGGTTCCACTGAAATTTGAGAAGAAACTTCTTCTCAGTGAGGGTGCCAGAGCACTGGACCAGGCTGCCCAGAGAGGTTGTGGAGTCTCCTTCTCTGGAGACATTCAAAACCTGCCTGGACGCCTTCCTGTGTAACCTCATCTGGGTGTTCCTGCTCCGGCAGGGGGATTGGACTGGATGAGCTTTTGAGGTCCCTTCCAATCCCTAACGTTCTGTGATTCTGTGATTCTTTACTAAGTAATGTAGTCATAGAATAATTCAGGTTGGAAAGGACCTCAGGACATCACTCAGTTCAACCAGTTGCTAAGAGCAGGGTCAGCTCAAGATCAGGCTGCTCAAGGCCTTATCCTGTTGGGTCTTGAAAACCTCCAAGAACTGAGACTGGGCAACTTGTTCCACTGCTTAGCTGTCCTCATGCACAAAAGATTTTTTGTTTCCTTGTATACATCTGACCTTCTCTTGATTCAATTGGTCTTTTATCTCTCAACACTTGACCTTACATTACTGTGAAGAGCCTGATTCTGTGTCCTGGATGACCTCCTTGCAGGTACTGGGGTACTGCCATCAGATCACCCTAAAGCCTTCCCTTCTCCAAGCTGTATCAACACCCTTCCCTCTGCCCTCACAGGATGAGTGCTCCAGGCCTGGCTGTCTTGGTAGCGCTCTGCTGAAGTCTGTCTCCAGTTTATCAACATCTCACCTGATTGGAGAACCAAAAATGGGTCACGGTGTTTTGGATGCAGCCAAATGAGTGCCAAGTCCAGGGAAAATCACTTCCTTCAACCCACTGGCCTGTTCCTGGTGTTGCAGAGCCCTCTTGGCCACCTTGGCTGGTAGAGCACACCGTGCCTGATGCTGAGCTTGCTGTTAACCAGGATTCTCAGCTCCTTTCCAGCACAGCTGCTCATGGCCAGACAGTCCCCAGCCTGGATTTTTGGGCAGGGTTGTTCCATCCCAAATGTAGGACCCTGCACTCGTCCTTGCTGAATTTCATGAGGTTCCTGCTGCCCCAAACCTCTGGCCTGCTTAGGTCCCTCTGAATGGCAGTCCCTCTGGATGGGAGTCTTGCCCTCAAGCCTGTTGACTGGTTTTCCCCAATTTAGAGACATAAACCAAGCTGCAAATTTGGTGAGGGTTCAAATTGTATTTTTTTAAGCTAAGCTTACAGTAAAGCTGAAAATATTGAAGAGCTTTCTCATTATGATTTTAGTCAATGGAACTGCATGTTTGGATGTGATTGTGGAAGTATTTTCTAAAACTCCTTAAGGAAGTTTCTTGTAGAACAAAACTTAGGCTTCTGTCCAGAAACATTTAAAGCACAGCTTTTTTTTTTAATTAGTATGATAATCTTTGCATATTGTTTTTATTCATGTACATTACTTGGCAGACAAGGAGACACAGCATATCTATCATATGGTTTATGGAAAGGAAATAATCTTTATCTGCAGCATTTCAATTTGATTTGGCATTTTCAGAACAGCCAGGGCATGTAAAACAGGGAGATTGCACACAGAAAACTTGCGTGTCAATGTAAAAACCTCAACATTCCACTCCTTTGGCAACAGAAAATCCTGCCAGTGAAAACTAGCGAGATACCTACGTAGAATAAATCAACAGGAAATAGCCCATGAAAAAGTTTCCAACAGAAAGCCATCGGGTTTTTTTTTTTAGCACAGTGAGTATAAATTTCACAGATTATACGCTTGTTTAGTCATCAAGGTAAATCTAGGGAAGACAAGATCTGCTTAATGGCTACACAATTGGCATATGGCATGGAATTGGTCAATGTTCCCTGTATTACCATTTTGCTTTTAACTCTGACTTTTTGAGACATTCCTTGCTGCCTTGGTGCGCTACATTTGCTAATTAACTCCATCTGCTCAAAGTCTGGTCTGGCAGTTTAATAATATAATGAGTTGCTTTATTAAAAAATTATGCCTGGAAGTGCTACTGTTCGTTGTAACAAAGAGAATTTAAGGCAAATAGATCTCAGAAATATCCTTATTTTGCTGATGATGTCATTAAATCTTAAGCTATTACAGCTATAGTTCTTCACATTTGAGGTCTATTGGAAATGGTATGACATGTATTTCAATAAGCAAAATATTACATTTAACAGAACAACATTAATCACACTAGCCTTGTTCTGTAGATCATGTTACGAAATATAAAGAAATCCACTGAAAGCATGAAAGGGCTTTTACAGCTTTACAACTGCAAGTGAAAGAGAAAACTGTTAATAATGAACTTCTCAACTTCTTGGTGAATTCTGTTTGAGCGTGATAATAGACACAGTGGTGTTCTATTTATTTGGCCTTATTCAATGTGCATATTCTATACCACTAAATGCAGATTTGCCTGACAGAGTCATGGGCATGCTGTTACATTCTTAGCAAATACGCGGAAGAAAAGGATGTTATATACGGTGTCATTGGATCCATATGTTGTAAGTGGGTTTAGGGTATATATTGCTATTGTGTGTATGAATATGTACTACCATTTGACATACATCCTGAGGCAAAGTGATACCTTGATATAACAACTTAATTATTCTTATTGAATACCAAGCACATTCCTGACTTGCTTTTTAACTCTGGCTTCTTCATTATGTGTAGTTGATTAAGTAAAATCTTTTGAAAGACTTAATGTTTGCTGTTCAAGGCATTGCTGTATCTGGTTCTCCAGAAGTCACTAATCTGCTATGTTCATTATCAGTCTGTATGCTATTATGTAGTTGGTACTTTCATGGAGTTTATAGGCAAACAGCCAGTAGATTACATAGCCTGACGTGTAGGTGACAGGCAGTTGTAGCTCACCTAATAATTTGGTTGATTGTTCTACAGTCCATTTTTGGCGTTCTGGGAGATTAAATGCTGCAAGCAGAGAATTAGGAGAGAGCATGCCATTAAGACCATCTATTGATAAGTATATGGTTAGGTGAGAGATTCCCCTAACACCTACCCTGATAAAAATGTTTATCAAAAATAGTGGAACCTCACTGGTAGGAAATACTAACGTTGACTCTGTCTTGCATCAGTGTCTGTTTATCAGGAAAACTGAAAAACTTAATGTGTAAATACTTATGCTTAGTGACTGTCACCTATCAAAATTTTCCTTGCCGAAGTTGAGCTTTGTTGACCGCCTGTCCCGTGTGTCACTGTTAGGGCCTCTGCGCTCTAGGCTTTCCAAAATATTTTCATTCTTACAGCATGGATATGGAAACTGAAGAGGAGCTATCTTTCCAAAGACGTGCATAGATGCAAAGTATCATGTTTCTACTTGATATTCTTGTTTACAAACACGTAAAAATCCATTGTAGAGAAATACTGAAGTAATAAAATTATTAGGGTAGGTATTGCTGACCCTTTTTATTACAAGGTTGCCCAAAGAGCTGAATTGTGTTAGTTACAGTGCTTCTTGGGTTTTCCTGTGAACTGCAAGGCTTCTGTCAACAGAAGCTTCTGTGAACAGCATGGCTTCTGTCTTAAACGTACTCTTTTGTGTCCTTCTTCTTCCTTCCTAGATATATTGTAATACACTTAATTATATTAATATTCAATATGACCATCAAACCATGCATTTAACATCATTAATAGAACTTGCCATCCTACGAAGATTTTGGAAATAGAGATTTTACACAACTGTCTAAAATTGCCTATAGAAGTATAAATGGCACAATCCAAGAATGAGTGATGTGGTAACCTGCAAATGTTGATAGTTATGTTTAAAGATCTATTGTCAGTCTGCTTTTAAACCTTTTGGTATTGTCCCTGTTCCAAATAAAATATCATATATGTATATAAGAGTTTATATAAGAGTTCCTGAGAGTCTAAACTTAGGAAGACATTGTGTATCTAGAAAAAAAGACACCTTTTCTTCCTAAGAGTTTAAACCACTTACTTTTCTTCATAAGAGGTTATACTATTTATTTTCTGGAGGAAAAAAAAAGACACTTTTTCTTCCTAAGAGTTAAAAATCTTACTTTCCAAGAAAAAAGACATTTTCTTCCTAAGAGTTTGAACTACTTACCTTCTAAAAAAAAGTTCACTTTTCATTCCTAAGACTTTAACCTTCTAGGAAGGAAAGTTGTTTCTAAAATAAAAGACACCTTTTCTTCCTAAGAATTTAAAATAAATATATAAATATATATATATGATATACATGTATATTTGTAGATGATAATAAGTGAAATGCTCTGGTAAAATACAGTTGCCTTATCTGCTCATCTTTTCCTCTATAAATTACACAGACTTACTTGTCAAGGTCTACTCTGTATGCAACTGGACGGATAACTGACACTTTGTCAGAGCTTTGTGAAGACTAGCAACCCTTGCTACAAAATTAGTAGTAGCTGGTGAGAAGCACATGTGATACCCTCCCTCACAAATTATTCCTCTTATCTGCTCTTCAGTTATAGATTAATCATAGTTATAAGCTTCTAATTCACACTGTTTCTGCTGCCAAAGGACTCTTTGTTACGAACAGACTTAAGCTTAAAAATTATACTTGCACTCATTTAATAACATATATTTAATAATGAAATAACTAAATCTTGGGAAGTTGACCTGAACTATAACCATTAACCAAATCCTGTCTGTAGGTAGATGCAGCTGTAACTTTATTTCACTGAAATTGCATAGATGGAAACTAAACTTGGCCTATGTAATTGAGTTTGTGAAGACAATTATGTTGAGAATTATACTGTAAATTAAAAACAAGGTCCCCAGGTTGCTTGCTTATGACGTAGCCTGACTGTATTTTATCTGTAGATACCTGCCCAAATTGTCTTTTTGTTTTTTGGGAATATAATACTTTGTGTAAAAGCGTGAGTGATTTATATGTTACGATATGATATAATCTCTATTGACTTCTTTAAAATTATACTTTTTTTTTTTAATTGAAAAAGTTCCGATTTATATATTATGAATCTTCTTCAGTTACTCAAAATGTCTCCACAATGTCAAGGCAATATTTATTTGGCTTCACAGAGTGAAAACAGATTGCACAACTTGACTAATTTACTGACCAAAGTTTTAATGGATGCTTAGGTAAGGGTGTGGTGTTTGGCATAGACTAAAACAGTAACTAATAAGAAAACAATGTGAGGGCTAAGGCGATGGCTGAACAGGCCTTCGTTTGCTAAGCTCTGTTCAATTAATCATGCATTATTTAATTCTGTCAGTATTTATAGTGAATTTTAGGATGCTACAGGAACATGGGTGGTCAAAAGAAAGTTTTAGGGGGATTTTAACATCTCAAAGCAAAGTAGCTGGATGTTTAAGCAATCGGGAAGAAATTAGAGTAAAGTAGTCATCTTAATAAAGCAGCAAAGCAAAGGGAATCTTCTGTATGCCCACAGTAAGATCATCAGGCTCTGATTAATGATTATTACTTTAATAGGAAAATTAATTGTGAAGGGGAAAAAGTAACCTGCTCAGAGCTGGTTTGCATGTAGGTGCTCAGTAATGACATTTGATAGTTGTTGGAGCTAGCTTGTGCCCTGTGTATCGTGTGAAATAATACTCCTGTTAATTTATCTCATTATAATTTTTATCTTTACATTTGGTTATATAGTTGTTTATAATGAAGTCCGCATTGAGCTGTGGCCAGGATAGTTGAATGTACCTGAAAGGTAGCTGGGTTGTGTTGCTCAACCACTTGTGTTGTGCAATCTCATTCAGTTGAGAGAGGGGGAATTGTGCTGACTCTGAACTCCATCAGTTTTTATCTAATGATCTCTCTAAGGAATCCTAGAAATGAGAACTCGAAAGGCCTTTCTTCAAGTGCTGCCTGTTAGTACACAGATCTTTAATTGCTGGATTCTGTATTACAAACCACAATATTACTTTGCTTTTCACAGTTAATTGCTTATAAAGACCTAGAACTACTGGGCTAGGTTGTAGTATGGTGGCTATTGTTTTCAAGTCAATTGTGACACATAATGGTGTAAAAATGGTGATTAAATTTTTCTTTTGGGTGACTGTGCAGCTGCTTTCTTCAGTATTATTTTTGTTATACTTCAGTCTCTTCCTAAGTCTATAAAGGAAATGTAAGTTGGGTCTTTCAGGTCTGCTGAAAGCTTTGCAGGAAAATGATTGATAAAGCAATATATTTTATGAATACCAAGACTGTTTTCCGGGAGATACTGTTTGAAAAACTGCTGCTGTAGAGAAACCGATGTAAATTTGGATGCTGGTCTACAAAAATTCTTTACCCTAACCAGAAATCAACAAATGTGGTATTTAGAAAAATGTAACACAGCCATAAGAATTCTGGTTTTAAAATCAAGTGTAAAACAATATTACATGCAAAACTGAATTTAAACAAAGTTTACCTATCTTTTCCGACATTTGCCATACTTAATTCCAGCCTAGTGTCTGAGTGACACCTCCAGTCATCCTTTCCAAGCTGAACGAGAGAGGTAGGAAGGAAAAGGAAAGAAGAAATAAGGAGAGGGAGAAGTGCTTATAGACAATAATATTTGTATGACTCTTCTGTGTGGTTTTGGGTCTGGAAAATGTCATCCCTTGACCAGACTTGCCCAATGGGCTATCAAGACTCAGATTTCGTATCTTTCTTTTCTCCTTTTGCCTTTTACTTTAATGGAAAAGCAACAGTGCAGCATCCTGCATCTTAAAGCAGCTCATAGACCAGCAGAGATGTGAACAATATACGTGCAGAAGGCTTTAGTAAAGCAGTACTAACAACAGAGGAAGAATGATATTAATATTGATCGAGACTCAGAGCAGGTGTACATGGGAAACAAAAGTTGTGCTGTTCTTTTCAGCTCTATTTCTCTGTAACACTTTATCTGTACAAACCTGGCAAAACAGTGGCAAGCCCTGTAACAGAGCTAAGAGCTACAGTCTAGAAAGAACAGTACAGCAAAAACATGCATGGTTAAGGATGTCTTGATCTGCAGTGAAGATCTTTTTTTAATGTCTACAAATCAGTTGTATGTTGGGTGTGTTTTTTTGTGGTTTCTTAAGGATGAGATCAGTAGGTCTTGTCCTACACTTGAGGAATTTAAATATTGGTTGAAATACTTGTTTTTCTGTAATGCATTCAATTGCAGAGCATCTTGTTTTGCTTTTGCTTCTCCCACTTCCTTTCTGAATTGTCCCAGCAGCCTACAGGCTTGTTCAGGATTTCAAAGGGCCAATATGATGCCTAGATCAGAATGGTGACAACAGGAGACAGTCTGCCTAGTGTCATTTTTTAAAAGTTGTTTACACTGTGAAATGAGAAGGGGGGACGGAAATCAAACTGTGCACAATTGGCTCCAGTAAATACCAAGCGACAGTAAATGCCTTGTTTATTGCCTGGGGAAGTCTGGTAACTTGCTGAATTTCCATCCAGGCTCCTTCGTAAAGAAGCAGGGCTCAGATCTCCCCTGGAGCTGGTTATGCAATCAATGGGGCAGGGCTTTGGCTTCTTGAGCAGCTGGGTTGCATAACATGGTTTATAATCCAGCACTCCCTGCCCAGCCTGAAAAGACCTTTTTTATAAGGCATTTTCTGTAACAAAAACTGCTTCCAGATTTCTACACAAGTACTGAAATAATGGCACCCTGACTTTAAAAAAAAAGAAAGTACAAGAGATTCTTGACCTGATCATCAAGTCTGTTTTTAACCTTTTTTTTCTTCAAATAATAAATTGTTTATAAGATTTATTTTTTTTTCATATCACGACGGCAACTTTGTCTTTTATTAGCAGAATTCTTGTTGGCACAACACTGAACAAATTGAATTACGCCAACTAAGCATTTTTGGAGGTCTTAATTCAAATAAGCTAGTTTTCAAGAGTTTCATTTTTCTTATATGACCTGTATATGAAAGCATAGGTGAGCAAGCCTGCAACTACAAGTTTTAATCTGTATACTTGGGAGAGGGAGGCCTGAATAGTAGCGTGACATTAATGCCACAAAGATGTTTTCTGTGGAGATGGATGCAGTGGTTACTTAAGGACAATGGGAATTGGGATGTCTTGTTCTTTATTGCAGCCTAGGGGCATGCATTCTTCTTGCTTTAACAAGGAACTTCCATCTATTATTCTTCAACTCTCTTCATAACATACGCTACCCATCTCCAGATGCTTGATTACTCTCTGCATGTTTCTGTCCTTACAGAAATGTGCGCGTCTCCCTGTTAGCTCGGTCCAAAACTCTTGAGCAGCCGATGGGTGGTATTTGTGTGTTGCAATCCAGGTCCTATACAGCTTTGTGGCCTGTCTGCAAATTTATATTGAGTCAATGAGACCTCATGCAGCATAAAGGGGCATAAATGTTTATATTGCTATTTTATTTTCCAGCTGATAGAACAGAAGACAGAATCATAGGAAAAATGTGTAGATGAAGTCTCCTTGGGACTTGGAATCTAATATTCTTTCTCCTCCTGTCCCTGAACGGCCCCACTGAATCTTCACACACAGCTAGAGAAATGTTCCCAGCTTATTGCAAATTTGGGGTACTTATCGGTAAGGAACTGGTGACTCGGAGAGAGGTAAAGTTACACATGCATCTCCAATCACTGTCAGCTGTAATTGCAGATGATTGGTCTTCCTGAAAATAACTTTGGCGGTGTAACTTTCTCTACTATTTCAGAAGACAGCAGAATGACTTACATGAGATCACATGAAATCTGCTGTTATGATGTCTGTAGCAGTCATTACTTGCTTTCCTTTTGTGAAAGCAAATATGAAAGCTGAAACAAATACATGTATATATTTAAATACTACTTGTTTAAATTGTTGGAGAAAATTACTAAGCATCTTAAACGTGATTGCCAAAGTCCTCTTCTCATTCACAAAAGCAGCAGTAATGGACGGCAGTACTGAAAGCTTTGTAACTGTTGCACAGATATGAGTTGTCATATATTTAAGTATTGTTAACCCACTGTCTCTAGGAATGGGGCTCTGGGCCAGCAATATGAACAAGGAAAGGTTTCTACTGGAAAGTGCTCACTATAGAAAAATTCTCTGTCAAATCTTGCTCTTTCCATTGTTTCTTTGCTCCCACTGACATTGTCACCAGCATCTCTGCTGTTCCGGTACACAAGCTCTGGATCACTTTTTGACTCCTTTCCCAGTATCTGGATTGTGCCCAGATCTTGAGGTGGTAATCAGAGGGACTGCTGGTTTTATCTAGTGGATTCTCTGATACCCAAGGAGATGATTGTTGGGTTAAACACAGTATCATCATAATTGAATTTGTCTCTCAGGTTCACCAATTGATGATAGTCAATTTGGATTTGAATGACCAGAAAATGACTGAATCACCTTCTTTCAACTCCCTAAGGGACTGACAAAAATAATACTAAACCTTTGGCAGGAATTCTTCAGATTCATAGTTTGAAAAGTCAATAGTTCGCAGCAAACAAAATCTGAGATGTGGGATCAGCAAATTGAAGTAAATTCTCACATTATTTGGGGGTTTATTATTGAAATATAAATCCATTCTTAATATCAGCTAAATATAAATCAGGAAGTATGTTTAAAGGTTATTAACAACAGAATAGTTACATCTTTTATAAGAAAATGCATGTCTTTGATTTGTGACTATGAAAAGGCAAATTGCATAGCATTGCACAGAATCTGGCTGATCTCCACTAAGCAGCTCCAGTGTTTCATCTATGAGAAACTGGAACCCAATCAAACATTCTGTTTATGCCATCTATGCTATTTAATGAACTACTAACTCTAGGGTTATTTGATCTTTGACAGTTTAGAAAAAAAAGGAGGTAAAGTTACATCCTCACTGGAAAAATCAGCATTGGTTTCAGAGTTTTTAACTGAAAGAAATGTAGGGTCAAGTCTGTTGTATAGCAACACATTCAGTAAATTGTGTATGATTTCTAGTCCAGTTCTTAACTTTGCTTAAAATTGGTTTTACTGTATGTGAATTCAATTTTAAATTCAGTCTTTTTGTGTTCTGAAAGAGTCTGCAATGACTAATAATGAAATCAAAATCAAAATCTGAAATTTTGAATGGCCAAATAAGTTTCCATGAACTCACTGGACAAGAGAACTCTCACTTTTACCCCTTTAAAAGCCCTAATCTCTGTTTGACTGGCTCTTTTAAGTGTAAAATGAAAACATTTCTGCCCCCGTCTCTTCTGGAAACTGTTGCGTTAAGCTCAGGAGCAAGTCCAGGATGGGACAGAACGTGTACAAATCTAGGGTTGTCTTAAATTTGTGACTTAAACTAGAAGCATATTATTGATATAAGAATATTTATATGCTCTACTAGCATGCAGGTTTTTAATATTGATGACTGCAAAGTTTGGATTAGTTTTTTTAGATATGGGGGGAAAAGTCTTCATGTAGACTAAATAAAGGTATCTGTAAGAGTAATGTTAATCTAGAACAGCTACCCCTGCACAATGAACTTCAGTGTGTCCCTGAGTGTTCAGCTGCCCAGCTACCAATGTGCCATGTCTGTGCTGTAGATTTGTGTTAGTGTAGCCTCCTGAGCACACAGATCTCCCCTTTTGATACCTAAGATATATTGCCGTCATATAAATCAGTCAAAAGTGTAATGTATGTTTATTAAAAAATCATTATATCGTAACTTTACATTCATCATTGTATGCTGTAGACGTTTAGAATGAGGGTTATTTGAAACAAACAAAATTTGTCTTATCAGATTATCTGGTTATGTGGCAATCTGGGATAATTCATTGCAAGCAGAAAAGCCACATAATGGTATATATAATGGGAAAGTTTTCTGTTTACTGGAAAAAAATCAAATTAGCAGCTTCAGAAATAGCCCTGAGTCAGACAGCTAGCTCTATTATTATGTTACTTAGAAGATAATGTATTATGAACAAGTGCCAAATATTTCTGTGTAATGCAGAGGAGATTAAATGGAAGCTTTTATTTTTGAGATCTGCTTTGTAGCACACATGTAATCAACAGAAAGTCCTAGATAACAAGTAGTACACAGATAGCCCTGCTAATTATGAATAATCATGTAAATGGTTATAATCTGAGCATTGTACTTATCTGAGGGATTAAGAATACACACAAATCAACAAAAAAGTTTTGAAAGTGAATTTACAAAAAGTCATTTATAAGTTTATTTTTAAATTCTGATGTGGGAGCATAACTCAGCTATGTGCTCTTGTTTAAAGTTGCAGTCCTAGCACAAGGAAGGAGAAAACTCCCTGACAGGTCATACTGCAGAATTGTATCAAGTTTTGAATCTAATCGAGTAACTTGCACAGTACTCAGTTGTCAGAGATGACAAAAATTTTGAGCTTCTGAATGTGTTTCTGTGCAATTCTTAGCTACTTCAGTATGGTTTTATACTTTCTGTATTATTTCCTTACTGGAAAGGTCAGTGTGTGGGGTTGCAGAGCTGGATGTGGTAAGAGTAGTTTCTCCAGTTCATGCATTGCAGTGGCAGCTCCAAAACAATTTTCATGCAAATGTTCTCATTTCTGAGACAAAAGCCAAAACTGATTACAAAGATCTCTGCATTCCAAGAAAGTTGAGAGCTAGTTAGCACTATCCATAGCATTGTCAGTGTAGGTATTTAAACTGATTTGCTTTCTTTTGAAATAGGATTTGGTATGTACTTCTCACTGTTTAGAAATGTTTAGGACTTAACAGGAGTATCTAGGATAAATTTCACAGGAATGGGCTTATTTAAAATATTCTTATCTAGAGCAAGTAGATGGCCTAGTTTTGAGTGAGAGAAAGCTACAGCAAGAGTTGACTCACCCAAAATTGACCTTCTGTCTGTTTAAGTCGGTGCTTGTGGAGCCAGGGCTTAGAAGGCATCAGAGGATTTATGCTTCTAGCACAGACTTACAGGCTCAGAATATATTTGTGTTTTCTGAATAGTTATTAATTGTTCGGTTTGGAGTATGTGAAAATGTTACTGAACTTACAGGTGATGGTTTAAGCTATTGTGAGTAGCAGTAGTTAGTATCTTGCACATTTTACAGTGCCCATTGAAGGCTCCAAAGAACTCTCTTAACTTAGTGTTAGCATTTTAGTTCCATATGGCCCTATCCGTGGAAGAGGATCCCACTCTGCAGCAGTCTTCAAAGAAAATCGGAACGGATTTTCTGGCCACTGCGGAAGCAATTAAGGCCCTGGGAGAAGGAAGGGTCACTTCACAGCTGCCTGACAGAGCAGCCAGTGTGTTAGCACACTGCTGGTTTGAGGAGAACCCTAAAGGCAATTACTGCTTCCTCATTAAAGGGATGAAAAACACCTTCTCTAATTCTTAGAACCATTTCTGTGCTGGCTCTGTGGACTTTCTGAATGTGGTTGAACAAGAAACTAAGTTTTGTTTTGCTTTGCTTTTGCAAGAGTACCATTTAAAAAACACAAAACAACCTACTTCTAGATCAGAAACAGTCTTGTCAGTAAGTATTTGTTGCTAATTCTTAAGTAGTAAAACTTACAGAGACACCTTGTTCCTATTGGCTTTCATATGTTCACATGCTATCTCAAAATCACTTGTGAGCCTAAGCAAGTTCAGTTAGGGAGCTTTTGGAAGATTATTTTTTTGCTCATGCTACTAAACAAGTTGTTCTTCACAGAAGAACATTTTTCATACATAAAGACAGATTTTTATGGATTAAATCTTAAAACTGTCACTTGGGCAAATTCAGTTTTGGTTTTAATAATGAAGTAGCTTCAGTTTAGCTTTTTAAGGTTTGAAATTCAAAACACAACATATTAAATACAAGATGACAATTCTGCTATTTCTAAACATTTTTATTTTGAAAGATGAAAGTTCTGGAGTTTTTCCTTCTACTACATAATCTTGATATTAGATATTAGTTCTCCCTCAATATGCATTTACACTGTTTGCTTTGAGCAGTACACTTTTGAGTAGTCACTAGCTCATTTGAATGATACATAAGAATTGCATAATTCTGGTCCTATGAAATTTTGTAAAGATCAATATTTGCTTTAATTTGCCTTGGGTAAAGTCAACATTTATTACCAGTCTATTCACATTAGGGAATACTTGTGTGATCACTGTGTGGTCAGATTCTGCTGTGCTTCTAAAATTTATCTGTAGCATCCTACAGCGAGCTAAAGAGGAACAGAACATGCCGTAGAAGTTAATATGAAATTGATGCAATGAGAAAATGGTAACAGGCAGAAGAGGAGGATCTGAGGGAAGTCAGAGGTCACAGAAATTCAAAATTAATGCTAAGTAACTTTTTAATACCCATTTCAGATGTTTTATTTTAGCAAATAGGCTGTTATTTATTGGACAAAGTTTAGGAGGATTTTTTTCTTCTTCTCTGAATGTAGTAGTTCTAGAGTGTGTTTCTTGAGCTATTCTCATACTGAATGAGTCTTTGTTTCTGGTTATGAGGTTTTATTTATAAAGGACCACTAATAAAGATGCATATTCTGAAAATAGGGCTTTTTCTGCAACCACCTCTTACTCATTTGTTCGGGGTTCTGGGAGGACCTCCACTCCCTATGTCTCCCAGACAGCGCCTACACTCACCCCAGCGAGGTTTTTTTAGACACTGATAATATCTGACATGTAACTGTCTCAATGAAATTCTCCAGGGAATTTCCAACTGGTGATATGCTCCTTTAGCTGCCTACTTATCTTAACACAATGACCGAGTTTTATCGGTCCTGCCACTGACGCAGCTACTGTGGTGTCAAGCCAAGGACCATCTGGGGTAACTTTGCAGATAAGTTCCAGTGATTTGATCAGAGACTTGTATCGACCTTAAAGCAGCATTCTTTGTTGAGACTGTGAAGCTCTTCGTAGAGGTATTTGCATCTGAACTCATTGTTTCCTCTTCAACATACTTTATTATTTTAAGTTCAAACTGCTGGTGACATTGATTCCTCCCTTGTGACAGCTATGCTAATACAAACAAGAAGTTTGCCTCTTGTGTGGTTCCTATTTACCACCATGATCTCCTTCTCAAGAGGACTGTACACACTAACCATATTCTCTAGATACGTCTTCTGTCATCAGTCCTGTGCTTGATTTGTTCATCATCATGTCCCTAACTCTTATCTGGTCTAACTGATGGGGCTGTTCGGATTGTTTCTAAACAAAGTTTAAAACGTCAATAGTGCGGCAGTCACACTTAGTGAAATATGGATTTCTCCAGTGGTAATATTTGGCTAAATAAAGCTGCTGTCACATGGATTAAATTTACATAACATGCTGTCTTCCAAGGCTTATCCATTAATTTGGTGACAAGACGCAGTAGTTAATAGATCAAACCACAGCTACACTGAAGATGGAATTTCAGTCTCTGAAATGCTAAGACAGCAGCTGTGACCCTGTGGGACAATGTAGATCACAAAGTCCTGGGTAGAATTTTCTCATTGAAGTGGCTCTGGCTTAGAAACGTACTTCCAGGGCAGATTAAACCCAGACACTGAACATCTTTGGGAACTTCTGCAAAATCTTCTTCACAGAAAAAGTCTTCTTACTGTTGGAATTACACATATGGTCTGGATACCAGCTTCAGCCCAAGAAAACCCAGGCAGCACCAAATAATTATTTTGAAAAAAAAATAAATTGTATTTTTTAAGTAAAGGTTTCTCAAACACTTGCTTTCACAGGAAAGAGCCATGACAAAGATTTTTATGAAATACCCTTTGGACTTTACTAATTTGTATATAAAAAGTATTCAGACACTATAAGAGGAGGTGAAAGCATAGGCAGATATCCTGATAGGTCCTAAGCAAATCATAGCGGTTCA
>NW_010184158.1:19699-21926 GCF_000695765.1 Mesitornis unicolor
GGGATCTGGCCCAGCAAAGATTGCAAACCACTGTGGAAATCAGAACTTTGAGTCTTACAGCTGAATCAATCCAATATTGTTAATTTTCCTCTAAGGCTAAGAGTCTTTCTGAGTGGTAATGCTGATTATTCTGATGGTCTCCGCATTTTGTATTTAATTTGTGTGCAAGTGTATGCCCACATCTATCAACTGCTTTCTTTGGTGACTCCTCTGCTTTCCTTTCCTGGTTTTCTGTGTTGTAATGAAAACACTGTTGTAATGAAGACATGGAGGTCAAACCTCCTGATATTTTTCCCTAGTGACAGCTAGAAAATATGCTCTCCAAGAAAGACTGTGCAAAGCTGTAACCCCAGAAGAGCTCCAGCTAAAAGAAATGTAGAAGTTTTCAGCTCCAAGCATGTTTTCAAATACCATCTAATTAGGAGTCTACCAACTGTTGCTTTTTGAGTGATGCTATGACTTTTCCCAGGCATTTCACGGAAGTAAAATTCCGTCGCAGGAGGATCTCCAGTCTGACTACAAATTTCCTAAAATATGGAAAGGAAAACGCTACAGGAGGGAAGAAAAGGAGTTATTTTCTAGTCTGCACTAGCAAACCAAGCCAGACCAGGACACAGATTCGCATGCTGGCCCTTAGCCATCCATGCTGTGTAGTTGTCAGCATGCTTGCTGAGGTGTGGCTGGGGGCGCACTGGGTAGGACTGGACTGGGGCAGGGGCAGGGTATGTGCAAAAGATGGGAATTCAGACTGTAATCCAGTTTTTATGTGCGTACTACAGTTAGTTCTGTAGTGCCTGAGCATGTTCCTAGAAGCTACTGCTTTTCTGTCAGCTAGTAAGTATCAATAGTCTGTCCTTAGAATGAAGTGTAGGCCTAAATCTTGTTCTTCAAATGGTATAAACTTGAAGTACCTTCACCAACACCAGTCAGTCTATGTAGAGGAGGGAAGAATCCACCCTGTGACATCTCTTCCATGTGTCAGTATAACACTGGACTTTTTTTTTCCTGACATGCTTGGTATCTCATTTCAGTAACTGATATGAAATTCAAGTAAAGTAGAAGAGAAGGTGGCAGCCATGCACATGTCTATGGGCAAGCAGGCTTGACAGCCCCTTACCCTGGCACAGTTCTGACAGACGTCCTCAGTGGCAAACCAAAAAGCAAGACCAGAAAGCCGACCTCTTGTATCGTTGTCTGTGCGCTTAACTGTTGTTGCAAAGCAGATCGAGGAATTTGGATTCCTCATGTACTTTCAGGTTGCAAAATTCATTTGATACCTTCTCCTGTCTTTGACACCAGATAGGGTCTGAAGAGGGCTTCACCATCTGTGTTTGTGTTGGCTTGGTCTTTGCATGTCTAGTGGGTAAGTCCCACAAGTATTTCTCTGTGAACAGTACTTTAGAGCCTTCGCTGATGCATTTTTGCATGTCCCATTGTCTCTTCACATGACAAATGCTCTGAAAGCTTTTAACATGTCCCAGATATTTCCGTCCCTTGCTTTAGGGAAGTATAAAATAGGATGGTTAAACTCTCCAGTGTATCTAATGTTGAGCATTCTTTGAACTTAGTAGTAATTCCTCACAGCATTTATGTATAGAGATGCTCTAGAAATGTCTATGCCTCATGTAGAATCTTAGCTTTTCTATATGTATATTGTATTTTAACAGACAAGTAATGTAAACAGCTTTCCTGGTCACAAAAATACTTTCCCTTGAAGTCGCTTGGACGTTTCTACTCATGATACAGTCACATTTTACCACTCTGATGTGGTAAATGTGTCTGGTAAATCAGGAGGCTAGAGATTCCTTGCATGCGAAATGGTTGCAACAGCTGGGACAGGGAAGGGGGACAAGCTTTGTCAGTGGGTAGTTCTGAGGAGGAACAAAATTTGTGTCCAGAGAGTCTTAGCAATGAAGGAGTTTTCCTCACTCAACACTTAGTGGCATTTCAGGATAAGACTTCTGCACGTGAGAGGCACAGGCATCCTTAGTATTCAAGGACAGGAACCTGGCTCATATTTGGACCATGGAGGGATACAAGTAAGTAAGCAAGAAATTTAGAAAAAGAAAGAAAAAGAAATTTTAAAAGATAAGGAAATTTAGCAGACATTTTTAATTAGCAAAACATGAAAACAGACCATAACATTACTTCTTGCATATTGCAAGTTCCTTAAAGCAAATTAGGCCAAACTACTCAAGAAGGAATCACAGAATCACAGAATCACAGA
>NW_010184159.1:0-6334 GCF_000695765.1 Mesitornis unicolor
AGGTCTCTCTGGATGGCATCCCATCCCTCTGACACTTCAATCTCACCACCCAGCTTGGGATCATCAGCAAACTTGCTGAGATGCACTCAATCCACTCTCAATGTCATTAATGAAGATATTAAACAGCGCTGGTCCCACTACAGACCCTTGAGGGACACCACTTGTCTTCCATGTGGATACTGAGCCGTTGACCACTGCTCTCTGGATGTGACCATCCAGCCAATTCCTCACCCCCTGACCAGTCCACCCACCAAATCCACACCTCTCCAGTTTAGAGAGAAGGATGTTTGGGGGACCGTGCCAAAGGCCTCGCAGAAGTCCAGATAGATGACATCCACAGCTCTTCCCTTGTCCACTGATGCAGTTGCCCCATTGTAGAAAGCCGCTGGCTTGGTTTTGTTTTGAACACTGTGATTTTTGCCTTTTTCAGCTACCTCACCACTCTGTCAACAACTCACCTGAGATACAGCTCAGCGGGTCAGCCTGGTGGCTGTACACATAGCACCTCGCACAGCAATTACAGAGATGGGGCAGGAATCTTCCCCTCGGCCTCCTGCTCAGTAATTGCTGCAGAGAAATGTGAAAGGCACTGTACAAAACGCACAGCAAAGCCCTGGCATTGCAGAGAGAGAGCACTTGTCTTTCAGGTGAGCTTTGATCTGCATTTCTAACATCAAACCTGGTTCTATGAGTGTTATTTGAGTATCTCAAATACATTAAGTCAAATAAATTAATTAATACGGTCAGGGAGTCCTGTTTCGTGCTCCTGTCCAGGCTGCAAAGGCAGCTGACGATCTTGTTAGGAATGGTTGATACCAGTGACCAGGTTTTTGTCACTGGGCCATCAGAAATTGCTGTGAGGAAGAAATAACACATAGAAAAGAGACGAGCATGCACAGGAAACAGTGATACACGCTCGTAAATTAAACTTGAAGAGAGAAAATATCACAAAAAGTAACAGGATTGGCCTAAATGGAAGTACTGGGGCTCTTCTGCACCCAAGCCTTGGTTTTACTTCAGCTGTAAGAGGATCTCATTTCCTCTGTCCTCTACCCCTGTAGTGCAAATGCCTTTTGAAACCTAACATTAAGGACTGTACAAAAGGAAACTGCTGTGTTCATTTGGTTTCTCCTGAGCCCTGGTGGATTGGGGGACATCATTGTACTCCGCTCTGCTTCCTTCTTTACTTAGAAGACTTATGTCTCATTCACAGTCTCCCTGCCGACTTCTGGGCTGCCAGAAGAAATGCACAAAATCAGGGTCCTCCCCAGCAGCTTTTAGCACTGGTGACATTCGTGACATCAATCTTATCCACTTTGAAGCGAATATAAGCCAATTTTAGAGTGTCTACATAAGACTTTCCCCATTTAAATCACTTTAGAAGCACATTTGCTTAAGCTTATACGAGTATCATGTCTAGACGTAACCCCTAATTCCCTTCCTCCTTTAGACTGTATATTAGATCATTAAACTCACTGTGCCAAGACTGGTGTGGTTTGTAAATCTCGGATGTAAAGAAGTCAACCCAAAAGGCGGTGTGTGACTGTTAGATCTCCTCACGTCAGCAGCCTGGGCGAGCACAAAGCGCTCAGAAAGGAGTACCTGGCAGCAGTTTGGTAGTTAATGATGAACACCATCCCAAGAAATGCACAGCATGAAAATAATACACCCTGGGTCCATCTCCAGAGGCAGCCAGGGAGGTTAATAACTAAGCCATTGCTGGCAGGGAGAAAAAAAAACCCAGATGAAAATGGGTAGTGCTCAGGTTTCAGCAGCTTCCGGGGAGCTGTGTTTGCAGAGGTGAGCAGGACGGCAGCACCGAGCTGCTGGAGAGGACAAAAACCATGGGCTTCAGCTCGTGTGCGGTGCGGAGTGATGCCACTGTCTGCAGTGAAACAAGAAACCAAAGAAACTTAAATCAGTGCTACCCGTTTTTAAAGTAATTTAAGGTTATAATCAGTTTGGGATTACAAGCACATGCTTAAAGCTTCACACAAATCTGAAGTTGTCTGACCAGCAAGCGTGGCTTCAAGCAGCATCTAGCTCATTGCCTTCTCTAGCCCAGGGAGGAGCCGGCTCAGTGTCTCTGGGTTGAAAAGAGCTGATCAATACACGATTGCTCTGCTGACATGCAAGCAAACAAACTTAAAGTGGGTTCCAACCTGAAAGAGGAGCGCAGCGTAACAAATCAATAAGCTTTTACAGATTTCATCCAACACAATCTACAGGTTTCCATGATCACAGCAGGGAGCTTTTCTGGCGATAACCAACAATCTTTTACCATAACGATTCCTATGAAAATAGACGCATTATCCAGTTACTAATGACAGATCTCAGGGGTAAGCCATCATAGCTGTATTATCATCTCTAGTTGTACAGAAGATTAACTTGACCCTGTTCTGTACCTGCCTTAATGCAGAAAAGGCTTCTGGAAAACTGATTTCCTGAAGGGAAGAGCCATTGAAAAGAGAGAAAACAGGACAAAGTGGTACCAGAGATGTGCTGTGTGGTAGGGACGGGGGACGTTTCAGTGCTGGGTGGCAGCAGAGGCACAAAGCTGCTGGCGAGCAGCACCACAGCTGACACTGCACAGCACAGCGCACCTTTGGCCTTCATGGGACTTTCAAATAGTATAATAAATATCATATCATATCATATCATATCATATCATATCATATCATCTTCTTTTTTGAGGACTAGCACTGAAGAAAGAGGCCGTCACTTCTCTTTGGCAAGGTCTGAGCTTGTCCCGCTTGACTTGGTCCCACATCTTCTCTTCCCTGCACCAGGCGAGCAGAGCAGAGGGTGACAGAAAGCAACGCGCCCCATCAACCAATCACCAGGCAAAGGCAGGGCCATCAGCCAGGGCCAGACATCCAAAAATCCCAGGAGCAGGCACAGCCCCAGCAGCACCGCTCCGAACAGCACCGCAGGCCCATGAACAGCTTTGCTGGGCCCCAGGGAGGCACAGCCCCAGGGCCGGGTGCTCAGGGCAGGGGCCACCAGTGTGCCCAGGGCCCTGGCAGGGGCCCTGCAGAGTTTGTGCCAGCTCTTGAGCACCTTGTAGGCACTTACCTGTATTTATTATAATGACCCATGCGATTATACCCACTACACCTGCAGTTACACCTGCAGCAGGAAATTTTTTCCCCCCATTAATTTAAGATGACCCAAGTCAGAGCAGGCTCTGAGCCATGGTTTGCAGTATTACTTACTTTTCAACATCAAAGAAGTGTTGACCAAAAAAAAACCTGAAAATTTAATTTAATATTTCAGTGTTTACTACCCAAACTGTACCTTTCCCAGCAACTTATGATTTTTTTTCTCTTAATATAGTTATTATTTTTTAATTAAAAACCCTTGTCTATGTTAACAAACACTGTAAAATCATGAACGTGCATTCAGGGGTTAAACTTAGCAAACTTTCCCTGGTGTTTCCTTGTTGGGAAACAAGTTTGCAACCTTGTAACTATGTTGTTCTTTTTTTGTTTCAAACAAAATCAATTTCAGCTCCTTGGAGGTGCAGAAAGTGACTTTATTTTGGAAAGAGCCAGTCTGACTGATGTGCTGTGCCCCCCGGTCTGCCCGGCGTCCTGGCACCCAGGTCTGTGTCCCCATGGGCTGCCCAGGACCCCTTGCAGGGACGCTGGGGATGAGGGAGTCAGGTCAAGTATCGATAACAATATTAAGCATTGTTTTATTATGAATGAACAAAGTTCCCACTGTGGAAGAGCTGGCCCACAAGCTGCCCATTCTCATTCCAGAATATTGCTGGAAATGCCTTAATAAAATCTCCGTGCATCAATGGCAGCAGGTAGAGCACTGCTCTGAGTTCCCTCTCATACCTCGCCCTTTTGCTTCACCCTCACGCTGAGGCAGCTGCAGAATTTAACAGTTTCAGTGTGCTGGACACCAGCTCGGTATTTCCACCGTGATGGAAAAACAGCAGGCTTGAAACTGAACAAATCAATCAGTTGCCCAAAAATAAAGCACATCCTGCAGAGGGGAAAAGATGGGGTCAGCTCCTTTCTTCCCAGGAGAGCAACAGGGCAGCGACTTCATCAGGAAACCCTAGCGGGGATCTGTGTTAGCCCAAATCCCTCCTAGAGAAGAGCCTTTTGCTGCCGAAAACCACTGACAGAGGAAGCCAGTTCGGAGACAATGTGATATTTGTGCTGCCGAAACGGGCAACACGGCAAATGCACTGCTTCACACAGAGTTTGTGCAGCACCAGAAGATAAAATAGGGGTTTTGTGCTCGTAGGAGACGTTGTCAGAGCACAGCTCTGCCTGCGATGTGGAGTCACTGATGGTTCTGACCGCAGGAAAGGGCAATTCGGGCCGTCCCGTGGCTGTAAATCCCCTCCATGTAGATTGTTTTTGGTGGGAGAAGACTGAGAAGGTGGCTGTGTCAGTTTGCAGTCGCTTTGGTGACCCTCTCCTCGCTCCTCAGCCCATAATCGTCTCAACGCAGCGCTGAGCCTTCTGTTCTTAAGCACTGCGGCAGTCCCTGAGGGTTGTGTTCACACACACAATCACAGAATCACAGAATCGCTCGGTTGGAAAAGCCCTCTGAGACCATCACGTCCAACCGCTCCTGTCTACCCCCTAAACCATATCCCTAAGTACCTCATCTACCCGCTCTTTAAACACATCCAGGGATGGTGACTCCACCACCTCCCTGGGCAGCCTGTTCCAGCTTCTGACGACCCTCTCAGGAAAGAACTTCCTCCTCATCTCTAACCTGAACCTCCCTTGGCACAGCTTGGTGCCGTTTCCCCTTGTTCTATCCCCCATCACCTGGGAGAAGAGACCAGCACCCACCTCTCTACAACCTCGCTTGAGGCAGTTGTAGGTGGTGATGAGGTCTCCCCTCCCCTCCAGGCTGAACAAGCCCAGTTCCCTCAGCCGCTCCTCACAAGGCTTGTTCTCCAGAGCCCTCGCCATCCTTGTGGCTCTTCTCTGAACACGGAGACCAACACCTTCCTGGGAGGATGGACCTGCTCGTCCCTCCTGCGTTCAAAGCCGTCCGAGTCCCCCTGGGAGCGCGGTGCCGAGGGAGGGTGGCTGGGCAGCAGAGAGCAGCAGAGAGCTGCAGCCGCGGCGCCGTCCAGCCGGCCTGGCACATCGGGACCCAGTAAATAAACACGTAAACATAAGGAATTTGCCTGCAAAACTGCTGAACTCAATCGCAAACTGTGTTTTGTTCTGCCGAGGAAAGATTTGCCCTCAGTTACTCAGCAGAACGAAACTGATTTTTAGTAAAGCAAACAAAACGCAAATTTCTCAGCAGGTTTCCTGTGGTCAGGCATAAATAACCGAAGATAATTCAGGCGTTGGCACACTTGGAGTGGCTGATTTCTGAAGCAGTGGCGTGCACGCCGTGCCCTACCTCTCCCTAATGCCTCCAGCTGTGCCCAGATGTGCGGCTGCCAGGACAGGCCTCTGCTCATGGACTTGTCCAGAAAGCTGCCCTGGGGATATGCTAAGGGAGAAACACAGATAAGGTCCTGCTTAAAGCTCTGTGTTAGGGGACTAGGACTTCAGCGTGGAAAAATGGTGCATTAAAGGATGAAAAGCTGGAGAACTGACCCTGAAAACGCCTCCTTGGGCCAAACCATTGCTCCACTTCATCCAATAATCCAGTGGCTGTACTGAGGATAATGCACACGTTAATAAAATCCTGACCTTGTCTTTCTGGGGAGGTTGTGGGTTAATGCTCCTTGCTATTACAGCACCTCACCCAAAATCTACCAGAGGTGTGTTTTACTTGGGCTTCGTGACTGCCTACTGCAGAAAGGCACAGACGAAACCAATTCCAACCTGGAGAAAATGCCTGCATCCTCTAACTAAGTAAAGAACCAATCACTCTGCTAAAATCACCAGTCCTCTGGCTAAATATAATGCACTTCTCTGCGTCTGTCTTTATAAATTCTCAGCAGTAAACCAGCATCTGCTTTCAAATGGCAACACGGGTCTTTACTAAGTGGTTTCCTATTTGGAGAGCCCCCGCTGTCTGCTCGGATGGCATTGCAGCCTTAGCGCACATTGAAAAACAGAGGGAATTAGTTATGACCCCTGCGCCGTTAGGTTGAGAGCTGTCAGAGGCTGTTCGGAGGCCAGCACTTGTGCTTTTGCAATCAGAGGCGGTTTTCCTTGAAACCCAAGTACAGTTTGCGTAACTTTATGTGAGCAGCTCCGTGCTCAGTCACCAAACACGAAGCACGCCGCAGGACACGGGTGGGTGTGTAATGGGTGGTCGTGTACGGCGCTGAGCAGGTATGGAGTGCGGAAACGACCAATTCTCTGAGAGGTTGTGGAGTCTCCTTCTCTGC
>NW_010184160.1:0-850 GCF_000695765.1 Mesitornis unicolor
GGACCCACGGATCTGGGGGAGCCCAGCGTCCGGGATCCGTGGATTTGGGGGTCCCAGGACCCCATGGATCCGGGGACCCCAATGTTTGGGACCTACAGATTTGGGGGTCTCAGCATCTGGGACCCACGGGTTTGGGGACCCCAATGTTTGGGTCCCATGGATTTGGGGACCCCCAATTCCAAGATCTATGGATCTGGGGGTCCCTGGACCCATGGATCTGGGGACCCCATGTCCGGGACCCATGGATTTGGGGGTCCCTGGACCCATGGATCTGGGGACCCCATGTCCGGGACCCATGGATTTGGGGGTCCCTGGACCCATGGATCTGGGGACCCCATGTCCGGGACCCATGGATTTGGGGGTCCCTGGACCCATGGATCTGGGGACCCCATGTCCGGGACCCATGGATTTGGGGGTCCCTGGACCCATGGATCTGGGGACCCCATGTCCGGGACCCATGGATTTGGGGGTCCCTGGACCCATGGATCTGGGGACCCCATGTCCGGGACCCATGGATTTGGGGGTCCCTGGACCCATGGATCTGGGGACCCCATGTCCGGGACCCATGGATTTGGGGGTCCCTGGACCCATGGATCTGGGGACCCCATGTCCGGGACCCATGGATTTGGGGGTCCCTGGACCCATGGATCTGGGGACCCCATGTCCGGGACCCATGGATTTGGGGGTCCCTGGACCCATGGATCTGGGGACCCCATGTCCAGGACCCATGGATCTGGGGGTCCCAGGACCCCTGGATTTGGGGACCCCAATGTTTGGGACCCCTGGATCTGGGGACTCTGTGTCCAGGGCCCATGGATTTGGGGGTCCCTGGACCCATGGATCTGGGGAC
>NW_010184161.1:0-570 GCF_000695765.1 Mesitornis unicolor
CCGTGCCGGCAGCTGCTCCAGAAACCCCGGCTCTCTGCAAAACCAGGCCTGGGAGCCATCCCATGGGACGCCCCGGGCGGGATGCAGCGGTCTGTGCCCCCCTCCCCAACCCCACCAGTGTGGGCAGCGCCCCGACAGGGCTGGCAGCCGCTCTCCCAGCACCGCTCCCCCCAGCCCACTCACTCCATGGACCGGTTGACGTGCTCCCCCGGCAGCCCCCTCAAACTCATCACGGGCCCACTGCGGATGGGGAGCAGGGCTTGAGCACTGGGACCCCCTCCCTTTCTCTCCCAGGACCCCCAGCCCAAGCTCAGGGGGAGGGAGAGGCCGTGCTGGGGCCGGCAGCAGGAAGCAGCTGGAGCCATATCCTGCCCACAGTCCCATTGCCGGGCCACGGCCGGAGCAGGAACCAGGAGAGGAAGACAAAGGTGCCAGGGCTTCCTCGCCGGCGCGGCACAGCCTACCTGCAGCGTGTGCTGGATGGTGCGAGGGAAGAACCGCAGGGTGCACAGGGGGAAGGTGACGTCCCCAGGGGTGCCGGCCACCTCCAGCGGCTTGGTCACGGGGGGC
>NW_010184162.1:0-300 GCF_000695765.1 Mesitornis unicolor
AAGAGCTCACTTTTAAAGCGGGCTGTGACAGTCATAGGCACAGCTTTAAATAAGTAAGATATTTCTGAGGAACTCCAGCCATCAGATGACAGAGGAAAGAAGTCTTTCCTTCAGAGTTCATTAATATCCTACAGAAAAAAAAAAAGCAACTTAAAAAAAAAATAAAAAATAATCAAGATTTAATTTCCTGGCATTTTAACAAAGGTAACAGATTAACCTCAATGCTTTAACTCAGATAGCTACATGCTATCCATGATCTCCAACACATTTCACTATTCACCATCCTAAATCATTTTCAAG
>NW_010184162.1:361-4755 GCF_000695765.1 Mesitornis unicolor
GCTGCCATTAGCTGAAAAGATAACTCCAATAAAACACATAACCACTTAAATTTGCAAATTGCTTTTGATTATGAGGCACCACTGCTGTGCCTCTAACAGTGCTGGTTAAGGCAGTAGAGGTTCAAATCTTTAGGTGACATAAAAGGTTGGTCACTATTACGAACACAATTACCACAGGATTTTTTTAAATAGTATCTAATCCTCACTTATCCATAATTTTCCCTAAATTTGGCTTTCATAACAGCCCCAAAAAGAAAGGCTACTCCAGGGGATCTCAAAGTCACTTCTGAAGACAAGGTTAAACAGATTCTGTTTCCTCACATGCTGCAGTGGGAGAGCCCCAAGAAACACCAAATAATAAGAAATCCCTTATGACCCCAGAAAAGTCAATCCCAACCCCAGCAGTAAATTACCAATTAAATCTTTTTTTTCTTGAAATACACTAAATAAATGCGTGGTTTATTTCTTTTTAAAAAAGTCTTCTCTTGAAAAGCAATTAATCTAATTATTTGTTCAAAAAATACAGACAATTTATTAGCAAGTTTAATATAGTATTATTACTGCTACCAACAACTTTTTTTTTTTCTAAATAAGCTGGAAACAACCCCAAAAAAAATCATAGCCCGGCCTACAAGTGTCACACTCTTTTAAACCCAACATCTGTTTAGTCCCAGAACTTGGCTCCACGAAGCAGCAGCAGATGCTTCAGAGCAAACACAAGGGAGTTTGTTTTGCACATCAGGACTTGCTCCAATCCCAAATAGTTAGAGGTTTACCTACCCCGAGTTTACTGTCCCTTCTAAAAGATTTTAATATTATTAAAAATTTTTACAAGAATATAATTTTTCTTCTTCATGTTAAAAGTAATTCAGCAATACATGCATGCTGTGCCTGAGCTCGTAACTAACTCAAGGTACAGTATGTGCACTGCTGAACTTGGGAAAAAACCTTGTCACGCTCTCTAAACCTTCTATTTAAGTAATTTTAGACAAGTAATTATAGTTCAATTAAGTATTACATCTCCTATTGGTCTCTCAACTTAATTGCCAATGCTGACATTTTGCTAATCCATCCAGTATAGCCAGCTCCTCCTTCCAAAACTATCCTTGCCATGACTGTCTGGCTGAGGCTGCATGCAACCTGAATAATATAAATTATATATATACACACCTTTTTTTTTTAAAATGAGTATTTTAACTTCAAGAATTTGAGACAGTCACGCAGATGTTTTTATCATAGCATCTGAGATCTGGTCTCTAGATTGTATCTTTAACACAACCATATAAAAATAAGAAGTGATGCTATGATAAATTTGAAAACCTAACAAAATTTAATTTCCATATATAACAGCACTTTGGTTACTTTTATAGTTTGCTGCTTTATGAACTGAAAGAAATGGACATTGTCTTCCTTTCAAGCAAAGCAATCAATATCACTGTAAAGATGAGAACATATGAGATATAATGCTGCTTATTCAGGTATTAGCAAAGCTGCTGCACTGAGCTTTTTGGTTGATTCTGATTTGCATCCAAGAACTGTAGGTTTCAGATCATCTTTCACCTGTGAGACACTAAAATGTCCCACAGAATCCTAAAATAAAACTTCTCCCACAGTTATAAGACTACTGCAAGATATCTATCTAATTCTCCATGCAACAGAAGACAGATTTATTAATAGTAGGTATTACTCAGCTCCAATATTTGAATTTTACCGTCTACACAATATGTTTGAATTCTGTCTACTCATTCATATTACAATAATATTTATACCTAAGGATAAAATGTTTTGTGTACTAAGTATCAAACACAACATACACCTACACAACAGATATCGCATCCACAGATTAAGAATAGTCTAAAAAAACCTAAGTTATACCTTGCAAATGTATATTCATGTACAGGGTCAGAGTTAATGGTCTAAAGCAGCTGCACAGCCCTGAATTTTGGGAAATACTTCGTTAACGTGCCTCATCCTGCTTTACTAGAGCAGGGAAAGCTGCAGTAAACCAGAAGCCCTGCTTTTTTTGCCACCTTTATTAAGATACTCAGCTTTCTACTCCCAACAAATCAGCTTTTGCCTATTTCTGTCACAGCTTCAATGCTCTGTCCCACCTTATTCCCAAACACGAGACTTCCCATTTTCCATGCAACACATAAAAACCTCTCAAAACATCTCTAGCCCCACTGAAAGGGAGGTTGGGAAACCAAAAACAGGAGAGCAGACAGGTCCCAGCTGATCCTCACCCCTCTGCACCTGGGCTTTGGTAAGCCAGCACCACATTTCATCACATCCCAAAATCTTCATGACACAAGAGATGTTATTTCTGTCCATCAGGGAACAACCACACAGCACCCTGGGACAGAAAAGACATGTTTCAAATAAAAACAAAGAAACAATGTCACCTGGTTCCCCAAGCTATCTAAAAATCAGAATCTTTGTATTGATTAACTTTAATTGCTGCTGGAAATACCTATACGAACAATTTTCCGAGAGGAAAACAAATTGCATGCCATGCATAACCAAAGGTACCAGTAAAGGACTAAGAGATCTTACCGCAGAAATGAATACTGATGCTGTAAAAAAGAAACCAAAAAGCTTTAATTTCAGCAGCTAAACTACAATTTCTCTTATCTACTTACCCTCTGGTTGCTTTCTGCCCACCTCCAGAAAAGAAGCAGACAAACAGAAAGTAAACCTTGTAATTCAAATCACAGTTAACTCTCCAAAACATGCACTTATATATCTAAAAAGCAAAGTGGCAAAACTCCCTTAATAAGGATAGCTTTGCAGCTTTCTGGGCAAATAAAGTGTTTATTCAACTGCACTGCTTGGGAAATTGTTTTGGGGATGTTTTGATACTGTTAGTGAGGCTGAAAAATATTTAAAAACAAACCAACCCAAGAAATGTGATTTGATCTTTCTTCAAAGATAAAAAGCAGTTATACAAATATTTCACTCATACCAAGAGATCATTCATTAGACTTCACAAATACTCCAATATGAGGTACAAAAGCATAAGAATTTTGGTTTTACCAATTAAATTGGTAAAATTTTGCTAAACAAAACCAATGATACAGAAATATACAGTATATAGAAAATATACGAATATGCCTGTAAAAGTGATCTTTAGGAAAAAAAAGTCTTTACGACTCTTAGAATTTAGGAATTTTCGCCTTTTTTTATTAAAGCACTGAAATAATCTTTGTTTTTAAAGCATGTTATAGTAAAAATATTTCAGCTATAACTTCATGCCTGGCAATCACCAAATGCAATCAAACCGCTACTAAAAATTCATCTCCTCTTACACATCAGTCACTGATAACCAAGTGGCAGGGGTTACTTTCAGAATAAATCTATCCTGCATGACTACAAATTAAAAACATTTCCTACTGTTTTTAAGTTAACACAGAAAAGGCTGTTTCTGCTCACTTTACTTTTTACTGTAACGATTTATAATTTTCCTCCCCTTTTCTACTGCCTATTTGGCCACCACTCCTTTCTTTATTTCCCTTTACCTATTTCTTTTCCACACTAAAAGTGTTCATACACATGCACAAAAAATAACGCCACACACAAAAAAAAGTTTTGTGCAAGGTAGGAAGAGACAAGTAAGCTGTTTTTGTGAAAAATACAATATATGAGCTCTTTTTAGAGAGCCTAGTAGACCACAAATGGGTTGGTCTATGCAACCTGGAGGTAAATACCATCTTTCATAGCTTTCTAGACATTGCCCAAATTCTCTTATTTCTCCTCTATCCACTCTTTTTCAGACTCTCAAAATCTGATGGCTACTGCCTGAGGTCATTAGTCTCCACTATAATAATCCTACAATAATCCCACAGTTTGCTGGTTTTTAATAAAATGTTCTGAAAAGGAGGTGACAGAAATATGAAAATCTAAATTCTATAAATGGGACTGAGATGTATAGCTTATGTATTTTTCTAAGTGCCATCCCAGGAATCTGACACATTTTCTTGCATTCTTTATAATAACGTATAATCGCTAACCAACAGGTTACTGTTGTGGTGATCAAACGTACTAATTTTGATCACTAAGGAGATACCTGTTTACTAACCTCAAAATAGCTTATTTTTGACTAACTGCTACTCATCTTCACTTGTCACCTTCACAGCCCCATCCTGAAGTAGAACTACTGACTTATAGGAGAAAAAACAAACAAACAAACAACCCTTGCTCAAACTGCCTCTCTCTAAAGTTATACTACAGCCAAAAAAGCTTGATATAAAAATGCCATTTCTTACTGCTCCAACCTTTTGCCTCAGAACAAAAACCATCTGATACACAATGCTCTTAAAATTATAAAAATGTTGCATTGTGACACTGGACACCAATAAGCAAATATATGCTTATCACAGAATCACAGAACGTTAGGG
>NW_010184163.1:0-1472 GCF_000695765.1 Mesitornis unicolor
CAGCCACGCCTTGGTGGCCGGCATCGACCGGTACCCACGGAAGGTGACTGCCGCCATGGGCAAGAAGAAGATCGCCAAGAGGTCCAAAATCAAGTCCTTTGTCAAGGTTTACAACTACAACCACCTGATGCCCACCCGGTGAGTGGCTGCTGGGGGGGAGGGCACTCAGGTGCTTCCTGCGATGGCTGCCGGGAGTCCCCGACGGTCTCAGTAACACAGCTGGGCGAGTGCGGGGAGCTCATGCAGGGACCCGGGGTGTACAGCCGAGGGAAAACAGGAGTGAACTTCTGAAACGGGGCTGGCTCTTTCTCTGCCCTTGTTCGCTTTGCTCCTGACCCGGGGTGTCAGCAGCTGAGCCGTTGAGACGACCGTGAGGGTCTGGGGCACTGGCAGAGCTGTGGCGGCCCAGGGACGTCTCTTCCCATCCCCTGGCAGCTCCCACGGGTGCAGCTGCCAAACGCAGCCCACAGGGTAGGGCCATGGGTCTCCTGTGGAGCGCACAGCTGTCTCTGTGTAGGCTGAATTAAATGTCTTGGGTGCTGTGGTCCTGATCTGGGAGAGCTGCAGTCCCTCAGCCTGGTGCCTGTGTCTGACCAGTCCGGACTGCCTCTCTGCGTCCATCCCTGTTCCTGGGGACCGCAGCTCATCCAGACCTTAATGCTCTGTTGCGCAGGTACTCTGTCGATATCCCTCTGGACAAAACAGTGGTCAATAAGGACGTGTTCAGGGACCCCGCTCTGAAGCGCAAAGCAAGACGTGAAGCCAAGGTCAAGTTTGAGGAAAGGTGAGCTGGAAGCTCCTCTCTGCAGTGTCGGTGCCTGTCCCCAGGGTGAGGGCTGGGAGGGCCCCAGGGTGGAAGCTCATGCCCTGGCCCTCCCTGGACGTGTTTTGGACCGAGCGCGTTCCTCCGTAGGCTCCGTGTGTGCACGCGGTTGTCAGGGAGCTGGGCAGCAGAGATAGGGGTGGTTCACCAACAGTCATGGGCTCAGGGTGATGTTTGTGATGATGCTGTGGCTTCCTGTCAGTGCAAGTGGAGCTTCCCAGTGACGATGTCCTGGCGTCTCCCTGCCAGCTCACCCGCGGTGGGACAGGGGTTGGCTGGGCACTGCCGGTGGGAGCACGAGGACAGTTTGGCTGCAGGTCGCACACCGTCACTGCTGGTGCAGAGCGCTCTGACCCTGTGTTCCTCCTCGCAGGTACAAGACGGGCAAGAACAAGTGGTTCTTCCAGAAGCTGCGGTTCTAGAGGTGCAACAGTGATCCATCAATAAATGTTTATTAAAACCCCGTTTGTTTTGTTGTATAAAATAGCATTCTGTGGTGTGGGGGGTGTTGCTTGGTGTGGCCATAAGAGTGGGGAAAGCTGTCCTGGTGCGGGAGAGCTCTGAGTGGCCTGAACTGAGGGTGAAAGTGAGGGGGCTGTACTGCGCTGTGGGGCTGTCCCTGGTCCCTCCTGCTCCCCTGGGAGATGGA